>NC_092174.1:2537939-2712939 GCF_045791955.1 Oncorhynchus clarkii lewisi
AAATGTGTATTGTATGTATAAGCTGGACTTAGAAGCCTAAATGTTATTGTTTATTAGTTTACTCCAATTGGGGGAGGGGTGTTAGGGTTTGCGGCAAATAAGGAAAGAAGGTATATTCTAAAAATGTGTATGTGTATATAACCAGTGAGAGCTGGTCAAACTTTTAGCTTTTTGCCATTCTCAGTGCAGGTGGTACATAAAGACCTGAAATCCTTAGATCAGAGAAAGCCTGCAGGTCCTGATCTTTTGAATCCCTGCTTTTTAAATCTGGCAGCTGATTTCATAGCTGAACCACTTGCATATCTGTTCCATCTATCCCTGGAATGTAATGAAATTCCAAAGATCTGGAAATCAGCATTTGTCCTACCACTTTTAACCAACTCTTTTAAATGATTATAGGCCAATCTCAAAGCTGTCACCCCTGGTGAAAATACTTGAAACCCTTGTGAGTGAACATCTAAAATAGTTTTTATTTACTAACTCTATTTTATCTATGTACCAATCGTGCTTCAGGAAGAAGCATAGCACAATTACAGCAGCCATGAAGGTTTTAAATTATATCACTGAAGCCCTTGACAAAAAACAGCACTGTGTCTCACTTTTTATTGATCTCTCTAAGGCTTTTGATACAGTTGATCATGCTATACTAAGGCAGAGATTGTCGAGTGTAGGTCTTTTCGGAGCGTGCAGTTGCATGGTTTGCTAACTATCTGTCTGATAGAACTCAGTGCACTCAATTTGATGGGCTCATGTCTGTTAAATTGTCTGTCTGTAATGGTGTGCCCCAAGGCTCTGTACTTGGTCCTCTCTTATTCACTATTTATATAAATGATTTAGACAAAAATGTCCAAAATGAACAACTTCATTTATGCTGATGATACTGTTATTTACTGTTGTGCCTCATCTCTTGTAAAATGCTTTTTATACTCTTCAACATACCTTTTGTCAATTGAAGCTTATCCTCAATACTGACAAAGCTAAACTAATGGTGTTTTCTAAAGCAAGAAATAGACCTCTGAACTTTTCACCTATTATTACCTGTCAGGGCATTAAGATTGAGACTGTAACCTCATATTCAACAATTTACAAAAAAATTTAAGCTGAAATTGGGATTTTATTTTAGGAATAAGGCATGTTTTTCTTTTGAAGCCAGAAGGAGGCTAGTATCAGCTACATTTATGCCTTTACTAGACTATGGGGATATTTTATATATGAATGCTTCCGCTCAGTGTTTGAGATTAATTGACACCCTTTACCATGGCACTTTGAGATTTATTTTAAACTTCAAAATCCTTACGCACCACTGCATTTTGTATACTTTTATTTACAAAGCCATTTTGGATTTACATCCTTTTTATTTGGGCATTTTTATTGTTCAGAAATGTGGTGGGTACTCTCTTCGTTCGCTGGACTTTATCCTGCTAACTGTTCCAAATGTCCGAACTGAATTTGGTAAAAGGGTTTTTATGTACTCTGCGCCATCGTCTTGGAACGCCTTACAAAATACTTTTAAACTGGAAGAACTTGTCCCGATTGGTATTTTTAAATCACTGATGAATGCTCTTGAGACTAATTCCCTGACCTGTCGCTGTTTTTGGTTTTTACTAGATTACTTGTAGTTGTTCATGTTGTTTGGCTGTAATTTTTGTAATGACTTGGTGCTGCCTATCTTGGCCAGAATGCTCTTGAAAAATAGATTTTAAATCTCAATGAGCCCTTCCTGGTTAAATAAAAGTTTAACAATAATAATAAAAAAATATGCATATAGGTATGTGTAAGTATGTATGTATGTATATATATATAAATACACTGCTCAAAAAAATAAAGGGAACACTTAAACAGCACAATGTAACTCCAAGTCAATCACACTTCTGTGAAATCAAACTGTCCACTTAGGAAGCAACACTGATTGACAATAAATGTGTGCTGTTGTGCAAATGGAATAGACAACAGGTGGAAATGATAGGCAATTAGCAAGCAGAAAGCAGGTTCACACTGAGCACATGTGACAGACGTGACAGTCTGGAGACGCCGTGGAGAATGTTCTGCTGCCTGCAACATCCTCCAGCATGACCGGTTTGGAGGTGGGTCAGTCATGGTGTGTGGTGGCATTTCTTTGGGGGGCCGCACAGCCCTCCATGTGCTCGCCAGAGGTAGCCTGACTGCCATTAGGTACCGAGATGAGATCCTCAGACCCCTTGTGAGACCATATGCTGGTGCGGTTGGCCCTGGGTTCCTCCTAATGCAAGACATTGCTAGACCTCATGTGGCTGGAGTGTGTCAGCAGTTCCTGAAAGAGGAAGGCATTGATGCTATGGACTGGCCCGCCCGTTCCCCAGACCTGAATCCAATTGAGCACATCTGGGACATCTTGTCTCGCTCCATCCACCAACTGTCCAATTGAGCACATCTGGGACATCATGTCTCGCTCCATCCACCAACTGTCCAGAAGTTGGCTGTTGCTTTAGTCCAGGTCTGGGAGGAGATCCATCAGGAGACCATCCGCCACCTCATCAGGAGCATGCCCAGGCACGTGGAGGCCACACACACTACTGAGCCTCATTTTGACTTGTTTTAAGGACATTACATCAAAGTTGGATAAGCCTGTAGTGTGGTTTTCAACTTTAATTTTGAGTGTGACTCCAAATCCAGACCTCCATTGGTTGATACATTTGATTTCCATTGATAATTTTTGTGTGATTTTGTTGTCAGCACATTCAACTATGTAAAGAAAAAAGTATTTAATAAGAATATTTCATTCATTCAGATCTAGGATGTGTTATTTTAGTGTTCCCTTTATTTTTTTGAGCAGTGTATATATATTTACCCCAAAATATATATGGGGGATTGGAAATGATGCAGACAATTAAATTGATGGTAGCGAAAATATGACATCTCAGCGCGAATCATGTTTAATCCAACATCTGTCTTTCCCAAGCCAATCATATGCACCCCTAAGTCTCTTAAACCAATACAATGATATAGAAACAATCAACAGCTCTGTTCATTAAATGTCTGCCTGAAGCTCTCTGAATGTTTCACCACACTGAACACACCCCAGATACACCAGAGATAAGTGAGCCAATCAGCTTGCAATGCTGTAACTGGCCAGATCAGATACACCACAGCTCCCCTGAGCCAATCAATTTCACCATATAGCACTCCTGCAACAGTCTGCTTGCTTAGCTTGGCTCTCTTGGGATGGGAAACCCTCCATTTCTACAGGCCTATGTCCCTCATGTATCTGTATTAGCACTACTTTCCCTAAATGAGCTAGTATATCTTATGGGTGGAGAGAGTAAGCTCTACCTAATCTCACTAGAGTAAATTCTACAGCCCTTGCTAGATAGGCTTCAAGGAAATGTAAGATCACTGACCTAGGGAAAATAAACTAGGGTTGAAATCTTAGCTTGAATTCCCAGGTAGGGAGTAATGCAGGGCTCTCAACTTCAATAGCCACTGTAAATCCCATATTTGTACTGTGTAAAAATGTATCATAGTGTACTTCGTAGAAGCTAGTACAGCAGAGTCCCTGCCCATCTTCTGAAAACATCTAAAACCCTGTATATGGATACATTTTTTCATAACTTTACCACCCAAATAAACCTTACCCATTGCTAGCTTTTGGTTGTGTTCTGTTCTGGTATAAAATGGCCTTTCCATAGTCTGCAGATGATGTGCTGAATTTTGCTCAGGATACCTCGTCATACAGTTGATCACAATAATGCATTTCCATCGCTGCGTACACAAAATGTATTGGCATTCACATACTGATTAAGAGGCATTTGTATCCTTATTGATTATTTATTGTCAGCTTAGATGTCAATCCAATTCGCGGTAGGCCTGGTAAAAAGCCAGGCTGGAATACAGGGAATGTCAAGACACAGTTTGGCAGTCCCACGCTATATGATTTGACTGCAATACAAGGATGGTATCTGCATCAACAGTGTAAATATCATCTGCATAGACAACGTGGTCTTAGGGCAATTTGTATTATTCTATTCTGTAGCGGACAGCAGTCGTTTATGGTGAAGTGATGAGAGTTCCGTCTGCGAACATCAAAACCAGTGTCTGCTCTCCGCCCAAGGGGGAATTTCTACTTATTCTATTGGTCTAAGACATTGGTTCATTTCCCCTTCCTATCCCGCGTGTTACACACTGAATAGGACGCCATTTGAGGCACAGACTGGGTATTTCTGCAACCTGGCTGGGAGACATGGTTTGCAATGTAGAAATATTTTCTTGACAGTTGTCATTGAGCATAGGCGTTAAGTGGAAGTTAAGCCAGGAACCATTTCATGTAGAATGCAAATGTCATTCTGTCTGGTCCATTGAGCACTCTTATGGCAGATTGCAATGGTAAGCTACACCGCTGAAATATTTATGTGATGGGGGATCGTCTGTATTCCCTGACAGAACTGGCAGTTTGCCTAACCTACTCATCTCAAAGGTAGCGACTTCATAATTAGCGCACTAGTGTAGCCAGCCAACAACCTGCTAGCAGCTAGAATAACACTGGACACTAGCTGTAACACCTGAGCTGGTCTAGTTTCACACCTGTAAAAACAACGACCATTCTTCTCACAGTTTATCATTGGTGTACGAATTGTTACCTTGTTGCTAGCTGCTAATACTATGTTGCGTGATGGAAACATCCTGGTCTTGCCTTCACAGATGGAGGATTATGTATGATGTGTACAAAAGCTTAACAAGACATCCAGATCACTTGCATTCTTCTTTAATGAAGATATCTGTGCTGTTGGCCTTTGCAGCGAGAGACAAGGCTTGCTCTTTCCAAAATAACATGGTCGCTGCTGTAATTGCCATGGCATGGACGGTTTTAATTTTGTCCTCTGAGGGGGACGGTGATCATGAGGGAATTATAGTAGCAAATTGAATGTATGATGGCTCCCTCGGCGCCTCACAACAACATGCTTAAAAGACTGTCTGTTTTTTTGTGCTGTTTATGTCATACTGCCGCCTTGTGTGTGTGTGTGTGTGTGTGTGTGTGTGTGTGTGTGTGTGTGTGTGTGTGTGTGTGTGTGTGTGTGTGTGTGTGTGTGTGTGTGTGTGTGTGTGATTGCATTTGCTAGGTGCTGGTTTTCTTAAGAGCGGTTTTGTACACAAGGACAGAATTGAAGATGGCCAGAAGTGGTGGCGGAACATCCTTGGGAAAGACAAACTCTTGTGAATGCATTGCATTGTCAGCAGTGGTGACCCTGCCTAAACAAACCAATAGCTAGCTGTCTTTCGTAATAAGTGTCTTTTTGCAAATATTCTACAGTCCTCACCATATTAATTTGAACAGTAAAACATTTTATTTTGGTTCTTTACTCCAAATTATGAGGCGACAGTCCAGAATGACAATTTAAATAGTGCCTTCGGAAAGTATTCAGACCCCTTGACTTTTTCCACATTTTGTTACGTTACAGCCTTATTCAAAAAATGACAAAATTGTTTTTCCCCCCTCATTAATCTACACACAATACCCCATAATGACAAAGCAAATATTACAGCATCGAGTCTTTTGGGGTATGACGCTACACGCTTGGCACACCTGTATATGGGAAGTTTCTCCCATTGTTCTCTGCAGATCATCTCAAGCTCTCTCAGGTTGGGTGGGGAGCGTTGCTGAACAGTTATTTTCAGGTCTCTCCAGAGATGTTCGTTCAGGTTGTAGTCCAGGCTCTGGCTGGGCAACTCAAGGACATTCAGAGACTTGAGCGCTCTGGAACGTTTTTTTTTTTATATCTCTCTGTACTTCGCTCCGTTCATCTTTGCCTCAATCCTGACTAAATCAAAATCAAATCAAATGTATTTATATAGCCCTTCGTACATCAGCTGATATCTCAAAGTGCTGTACAGAAACCCAGCCTAAAACCCCAAACAGCAAGCAATGCAGGTGTAGAAGCACGGTGGCTAGGAAAAACTCCCTAGAAAGGCCAAAACCTAGGAAGAAACCGGGCTATGTGGGGTGGCCAGTCCTCTTCTGGCTGTGCCGGGTGGAGATTATAACAGAATATGGCCAAGATGTTCAAATGTTCATAAATGATAAATAAATAATAATAATCACAGGCAGAACAGTTGAAACTGGAGCAGCAGCACGGCCAGGTGGACTGGGGACAGCAAGGAGTCATCATGCCAGGTAGTCCTGAGGCATGGTCCTAGGGCTCAGGTCCTCCGAGAGAGAGAAAGAAAGAGAGAATTAGAGAGAGCATAGTTAAATTCACACAGGACACCGGATAGGACAGGAGAAGTACTCCAGATATAACAAACTGACCCTAGCCCCCCGACACAAACTACTGCAGCATAAATACTGGAGGCTGAGACAGGAGGGGTCAGGAGACACTGTGGCCCCATCCAATGATTCCCCCGGACAGGGCCAAACAGGAAGGATATAACCCCACCCACTTTGCCAAAGTACATCCCCCACACCACTAGAGGGATATCTTCAACCACCAACTTACCATCCTGAGACAAGGCCGAGTATAGCCCACAAAGATCTCCGCCACAGCACAACCCAAGGGGGGGGCGCCAACCCAGACAGGAAGATCACATCAGTGACTCAACCCACTCAAGTGACTCACCCCTCCTAGGGACGGCATGAAAGAGCACCAATAAGCCAGTGACTCAGACCCTGTAATAGGGTTAGAGGCAGAGAATCCCAGTGGAAAGAGGGGAACCGGCCAGGCAGAGACAGCAAGGGTAGGCAGACCATGGGTAGGCAGACCATTCCATAAAAATGGAGCTCTATAGGAGAAAGCCCTGCCTCCAGCTGTTTGCTTAGAAATTCTAGGGACAATTAGGAGGCCTGCGTCTTGTGATCGTAGCGTACGTATGTACGGCAGGACCATATCAGAGAGATAGGTAGGAGCAAGCCCATGTAATGCTCTGTAGGTTAGCAGTAAAACCTTGAAATCAGCCCTTGCCTTGACTTGAAGCCAGTGTAGGGAGGCTAGCACTGGAGTAATATCATCACATTTTTTGGTTCTAGTCAGGATTCTCGCAGCCGTATTTAGCACTAACTGAAGTTTATTTAGTGGTTTATCCGGGTAGCCGGAAAGTAGAGCATTGCAGTAGTCTAACCTAGAAGTAGCAAAAGCATGGATTAATTTTTCTGCATATTTTTTGGACAGAAAGTTTCTGATTTTTGCAATGTTACGTAGATGGAAAACAGCTGAAACAGTCTTGATATGTTCGTCAAAAGAGAGATCAGGGTCCAGAGTAACGCCGAGGTCCTTCACAGTTTTATTTGAGACGATTGTACAACCATTAAGATTAATTGTCAGATTCAACAGACGATCTCTTTGTTTCTTGGGACCTAGAATAAGCATCTCTGTTTTGTCCGAGTTTAAAATTATAAAGTTTGCAGCCATTCCACTTCCTTATGTCTGAAACACAGGCTTCTAGCGATGGCAATTTTGGGGCTTCACCGTGTTTCATTGAAATGTACAGCTGTGTGTCATCCGCATAGCAGTGAAAGTTAACATTATGTTTTCGAATGTCATCCCCAAGAGGTAAAATATATAGTGAAAACAATAGTGGTCCTAAAACGGAACCTTGAGGAACACCGAAACGTACAGTTGATTTGTCAGAGGACAAACCATTCACAGAGACAAACTGATATCTTTCCGACAGATAAGATCTAAACCAGGCCAGAACTTGTCCATGTAGACCAATTTGGGTTTCCAATCTTTCCAAAAGAATGTGGTGATCGATGGTATCAAAAGCAGCACTACGGTCTAAAACCAGACTGAAGCATTTCTTATACATTGTTTGTCTTCAGGAAGGCAGTGAGTTGCTGCGCAACAGCCTTTTCTAAACATTTTGAGAGGAATGGAAGATTTGATATAGGCCGATAGTTTTTTATATTTTCTGGGTCAAGGTTTGACTTTTTCAAGAGAGGCTTTATTACTGCCACTTTTAGTGAGTTTGGTACACATCCGGTGGATAGAGAGCCATTTATTATGTTCAACATAGGAGGGCCAAGCACATGAAGCAGCTCTTTCAGTAGTTTAGTTGGAATAGGGTCCAGTATGCAGCTTTAAGGTTTAGAGGCCATGATTATTTTCATCATTGTGTCAAGAGATATAGTACTAAAACACTTGTCTCGCTTGATCCTATGTCCTGGCAGAGTTGTGCATACTCAATGAGCTTTGAAGGAATACGCAGATTTAAAGAGGAGTCCGTAATTTGTTTTCTAATAATCATGATCTTTTTCTCAAAGAAGTTCATGAATTTATTACTGCTGAAGTGAAAGCCATCCTCTCTTGGGGAATGCTGCTTTTTAGTTAGCTTTGCGACAGTATCAAAAAGGAATTTCCCTCAATTAAGTTGGAAAAATAGGATGATCGAGCAGCAGTAAGGGCTTTTCGATACTGCACGGTACTGTCTTTCCAAGCTCGTCGGAAGACTTCCAGTTTGGTGTGGCGCCATTTCTGTTCCAATTTTCTGGAAGCTTGGGTTCTGTATACTAGGGAGCTAGTTTCTTATGAGAAATGTGTTTAGTTTTTAGGGGTGCAACTGCATCTAGGGTATTGCTCAAGGTTAAATTGAGTTCCTCAGTTAGGTGGTTAACTAATTTCTGTCCTCTGGCGTCCTTGGGTAGACAGAGGGAGTCTGGAAGGACATCAAGGAATCTTTGTGTTGTCTGTGAATTTATAGCACGACTTTTGATGTTCCTTGGTTGGGGTCTGAGCAGATTATTTGTTGCAATTGCAAACGTAATAAAATGGTGGTCCGATAGTCCAGGATAATGAGGAAAAACATTAAGATCCACAACATTTATTCCATGGGACAAAACTAGGTCCAGAGTATGACTGTGACAGTGAGTAGGTCCAGAGACATGTTGGACAAAACCCACTGAGTCGATGATGGCTCTGAAAGCCTTTTGGAGTGGGTCTGACTTTTCCATGTGAATATTAAAGTCACCAAAAATGAGAATTATCTGTTATGACTACAAGGTCCGATAGGAATTCAGGGAACTCAATGAGGAACGCTGTATATGGCCCAGGAGGCCTGTAAACAGTAGCTATAAAAAAGTGATTGAGTAGGCTGCATAGATTTCATAACTAGAAGCTCAAAAGACGATAACGTAATTTGCTATCGTAAATGTTAGCAACACCTCCGCCTTTGCGAATATGGTCACTAGTGTAACCAGGAGGTGAGGCCTCATTTAACACAGGCCAATCACATCAAGATTATGATCAGTGATTAGTTAATTGACTATAATTGCCTTTGAAGTAAGGGTTCTAACATTAAGTAGCCCTATTTTGAGATGTGAAGTATCACGATCTCTTTCAATAATGTCAGGAATGGAGGAGGTCTTTATCCTAGTGAGATTGCTGAGGCGAACACCGCCACGTTTAGTTTAGGCACAGACACGGTCTCAATGGGGATAGCTGAGCTGACTACACTGACTGTGCTAGTAGCAGACTCCACTATGCTGGCTAATAGCCTGCTGCCTGGCCTGCACCCTATTTCATTGTGGAGCTAGAGGAGTTAGAGCCCTGTCTATGTTGGTAGATAAGATGGAGTCCGTCACTCCTCAGCAGGTCAGGCTTGGTCCTGTTTGTGGGTGAGTCCCAGAAAGAGGGCCAATTATCTACAAATTATATCTTTTGGGAGGGGCAGAAAACAGTTTTCAACCAGCGATTGAGTTGTGAGACTCTGCTGTAGAGCTCATCACTCCCCCTAACTGGGAGGGGGCCAGAGACAATTACTCGATGCCGACACATCTTTCTAGCTGATTTACACGCTGAAGCTATGCTGCTATCATTGTCTAAGAGTCTTTAGGTGCCTTTTGGCAAACTCCAAGAAGGCTGTCATGTGCCTTTTACTGAGGAGTGGATTCCATCTGGCCACTCTACCACAAAGGCCTGATTGGTGTAGTACTGCAGAGATGGTTGTCCTTCTGGAAGTTTCTCCCATCTCCACAGAGTAACTCTAGAGTTCTGTCAGAGTGACCATTGGGTTCTTGGTCACCTCCCAGACCAAGGCCTTTCTCCCCCGATTGATCAGTTTGGCTGGGCGGTCAGCTCTAGGAAGAGTCTTGGTGGTTCCAAACTTCTTCCATTTAAGAATGATAGAGGAGGCCACTGTGTTCTTGGGGACCTTCAATGCTGCAGAAATGTTTTGGTGCCTCGATACAATCTTGTCTCGGAGCTCTACGAGCAATTCCTTCGACCTCATGGCTTGGTTTTTGCTCTGACATGCACTGTGGAACCTAATATATACAGGTGTGCGCATTTCTAAATCATGTCCAATCAATTTAATCTACTACAGGTGGACCCCAATCAAGTTGTTGAAACATCTCAATGATGATCAATGGAAACAGGATGCACTTGAGCTAAATTTCCAGTCTCATAGCAAAGGGTCTGAATAGTTATATAAATAAGGTATTTCTGTATATTATTATTAATACATTAGAAAAAAATGTTTAAACAAAACGTTTTTCATTGTGTCTAAATTGATGACAATTCTACATTTTTTAAATAAATTTTAGAATAAGACCGTAACAAAATGTGGAAAAAGTCAAGGGGTCTGAAGACTTTCCGAAAATACTGTTTTACCAGTGAGATATAATAGCATTTTATGTTTCTAGACCCCCCATTTGAATAAGTCAACTGAGTGTATCTAGATGATTTGGCTAGATGAAGCTTGTAACTCTACAAATTCTTTGGATGCGTTTTGGGTCATGTCTTGCCCAATACTAACTGAATGGTGAATGATCTATTCTATGTGCGCTATTTCTATGCTTCCCGTTCTTAAATGTGGTCTTTTACATTTGGCTCACTCTAAAGGTTTGTGAGCATACGCAAATAAACACTTGAAACAGTCTGTACACTGTGTGCAGACACGCACACAAGCACACACTCAGGCATCCATTCACATGTACGTCATGTGCCCTATCTTAAGAAGACTTTCCTTGTCATGTTGTTTTGGCCCTTCCTCTTTGTCTTTGAACAGGAAAAGAGAGAGATGGTAGCAGGTGTTGGTGCTTGTCCAGGCTTGTCAATGCCTGCTTTGGGGGATAGATACCCAATCTCTTGAGAAGCACTTGTCTCACATTGTATACAACCAGTAATGGTTCAAATTTATTAATGATGGCATCAGGTTTCATCAGGATTTTGTTTTCTTCTATGGGGGCGTTTTGAGTCTCTATTTATTTCTGGCGTCTCGGATATTTCCTGGTGTGAAGTTGAGAGCTTAATTTAATTCATGAACACCTGACTCAACAAAGCAGTGTGGTAAATTTAGATATTTCACAGCAGTATATAATTACATATGGTTAATTCGTTTAATGACAAATAATTGCTTGTGGATGAAGTGGAAAGGCAGGCAATGTCACAATAATTTTCAATCTGACACCACTTAACCTGATTCATTCCTTTTGAATCATAAGTAATGTGATATGTTGTAGTTTGAGGTTGTGTGTGTATGTGTGTGTGTGTATGTCTATTTTAGTCGATTGTTATTAAATAAATAAATGTTTTGTCGATTGAACACCTACTGTAGACTTTATGCTAATTTGAGATGAAATTACAAGACAATATCCTTATGAAAGTAGATACACCGTAAAGGGAAAATCAAATCAAATTTTATTGGTCCCATACACATGTTATTGCTGGTGTAGCAAAATACTTGTGTTCCTAGCTCCCAACAGTGCAGTAATATCTAACAATACACACATCTAAAAGTAAAATAATGTAATGAAGAAATATAAGGACTAGCAATGTCGGAGTCCAGAGTATAAATGTATGTACACTGTGGACATTAGACATTATGCGGATAGAATATTATATGTGCAACAGTATAGCTTCTGTCCCTCTCCTCGCCCCTACCTGGGCTCAAACCAGGGACCCTCTGCACACATCAACAACAGCCACACTCAAAGCAACGTTACCCATCGCTCCACAAAAGCCACGGCCCTTGCAGAGCTAGGGGAACAACTACTTCAAGGTCTCATAGTGAGTGACGTCACCGATTGAAACACTATTAGCGCACACCACCTAGCTAGTGGCTAACTAGATAGCCATTTCACATCGGTTACACTCACCCCCCTTTTGACCTCCTCCTTTTCCGCAGCAACCAGTGATCCGGGTCAACAGCATCAATGTAACTGTATAGCTTCCGTGCCTCTCCTCACCCCTACCTGGGCTCGAACCAGGGACCCTCTGCACACAGACAACAGTCACCCTCGAAGCATCGTTACCCATCGTTCCACAAAAGCCGCAGCCCTTGCAGAGCAAGGGGAACAACGACTTCAAGGTCTCAGATCGAGTGACGTCACCGATCGAAAGCTATTAGCGCGCACCACCGCTAACTAGCTAGCCATTTCACATCGGTTGAATATATACTGAACAAATATATAAACGCCACATGCAACAATTTCAGTTAATGAAATCAGTCAATTTAAATAAATTCATTAGGCCCTAATCTATGGATTTCACATGACTGGGCAGTGGCGCAGTCATGGGTGGGAATCACCCACTGGGGAGGCAGGCCCAGCCAATCAGAATTATTTTTTCCCAACAATAGGGCTTTATTACAGACAGAAATACTCCTCAGATGAATCAGCAGTCCGGGTGGCTGGTATCAGACAATCCCGCAAGTGATCAAACTGGATGTGGAGGTCCTGGGCTGGCGTGGTTGCATGTAGTCTGCGGTTGTGAGGCCTGTTGGACGTACTGCCAAATTCTAATTCATGCTAATCGCATGCTTCCTCAAAACTTGAGATATCTGTGACATTGTTTTGTGTGATAAAACTCCACATTTTAGTGGCCCCATTACAAGGTGCACCTGTGTACTGATTAGGGCTGGATGGTATACAGTATTTTATGATATACCGGTATTGATGCAGGGACTGGTTTGGGTTTTTACTTTACCTTCAATACCAGTATTTGAATGTTTGGTTTGTTAAATGTGATACGTCATGTGTAATGTCAATTTTTATAGTTTACTTCGCTACTTGAATCATCTCTCTCCACTCTTTCTCTCTGTGCCACTTTCCACACTGACCTAGCCACGCCCCCTGTCACTCAAGGAGCGCATTTGATGTTCCTCAACCATGAGACATTTGCTTTCAGTCTGCCTGGTCAATGCAGCACATGCAACAATGGTGGTGACAACAGTGTTGTTTTCACTTTGCTTCTTAATATAAATTCACTAGCGTTCTATAATGACTCTATTAGTTTGTGTTTCTTACATCAGCAAACAATAAAAAATAAATAAATAAATGTACTGAGTAAGAGCAAACATAGCTAGCTATTACAGCCTGATAATACCAGTGATGGTGTAGACCTAAATCAGCATGTTATTTGTGCAACATTATCTGCTAAATCAAAGATGAATATGCAAAGCAAGAATATGTTAGCAACATGAAATAGCTAAGAGAGAACATGCATTGTAGCCAAAGGTTATAGGGTCCCCTAGGAAACACTTATCAACATTTTAGTTCCTACCCTGTCACAATAACTCCTCCCTGGCATTTTAATTTGTTGTCCTCTCAAACAACACTGTATTCAAAGTGCCCACTATTATATTTCCATGATTCCAACAGTTTTGCTCTAAATCGCAATTGCAACATTTGGTTAAAAATAAGTCCAAGATTATTTGCCCATATCGTGCAGTGTGAAAATTCCCAATTGAGCACTTGTGTAAAGTACTTGAAAGTAAAAATAATTTCAAGTACTACTTAATTTTTTTGTTGTTGGTATCTTTACTTTACTAGTTAAATTTTTTACAACTTTTACTTCACTACATCCCTAAAGAAAATACCTGTACTTTTTACTCCATACATTTTCACTGACACGTAAAAGCACTCGTTACATTTTGAATGCTTAGCAGGACAGGAAAATGGTTCACACACTTGTCAAGAGAACATCCCTGGTCATCTACTACCTCTGATCTGGAGGACTCGCTAAACACAAATGCTTTTAATTTTGATACTTAAGTACATTTTATCGAATACATTTACTTTTTATACTTAAGCATATTTAAAACCAAATACTTTTAGACTTTCTCAAGTAGTATTTTACTGGGAGACTTTCACTTGAGTCATTTTCTATTAACCTATCTTCACTTTTACTCAAGTATGACAATTGGGCAGAAATGATAAAAGTGCTGAAATTTGTTTTGGTTGAAGTTTAATTGAATTGAGAAAGACTCATTGAAGTCACTTAGAATGTATGTGTTACCACCCTAGGGTCACGCACTACTCATAAAGGAAATGTAGAACTTTTATTATAAAAAAACTAAAAATACCATTAAAAACGTCATACCGTCCATTTAAAAAAAAAATACTGTGATACAAATGTTTTGGCCATATCGCCCGGCCCTAGTACTGATCATATTGTATAATCAGCGTTTTGATATGTCACAGCTCTCAGGTGCATGGATTGTCTTGGCAAAGGAGAAATGCTCAATAACAGGGATGTAAACAAATGTGTGCATCAAATCTGAGAGAAATTCTGGGATCTATTATTTCAGCTGATGAAACATGGGATTTTCTCCAGGATACCGTATTCTGGGCTCCGAGTCTTGCTGTATCCTGTGGGGAACAAAACTGAGCTCCCTCCGTTATCGCTGGGACTGAGCACGACTATACCGGAGTAACCTCTGTTAAAGCAACATCTTGAAGCAAGAGGGGACAGCAGACTGGGATAGGGAGAGATTGAATATGTCTGTAAACACTCCAGCCAGCTGCGCATGCTCTGAGGACGCGGCTAGGGATGCCGCCTGGGCCGGCAGCTTTGGGAGGGTTAACACGCTTAAATGTCTTACTCACGTCAGCCACAGGGAACAAGCCCACAGACCTTGGGAGCGAGCTGCATCGGTGGCAGTGTGTTATCCTCAAAGTGGGGGCGAAGAAGGTTTTTAGCTTGTCCGGGAGCAAGATGTCGGTTGCTGGTTTTCTCTTTGTAATCCGTGATTGTCTGTAGACCCTGCTACATACGTCTGGTGTCTGAGCCGTTGAATTGCAACTCCACTTTGTCTCTGTACTGACGTTTTGCCTGTTTGATTACCTTACGGAGGGCATAACTGTACTGTTTGTATTCTACCATATTCCCAGGCACCTTGCCGTGGTTAAATGTGGTGGTTCGTGCTTTCAGTTTTGTGCGAATGCTGCCATCTATCAACGATTTTTGGGTAGGTTTTAATAGTCACAGTGGGAACAACCTCCCCTATACACTTCCTGAATAACTCAGTCACCGTGTATGTTATTCTCAGTGGCAACCCGGAACATATCCCAGTCCGCATGATCAAAACAAGCTTGAAGCATGTTCAGACCAGCTTGAATAGACTTTAGCACGGGTACTTCCTTTTATAGGAAGGGAGGAGCAGGATGGAGTCGTGATATGATTTGCTGTAGGGAGGGAGGTGGACGGGAGTAACAATGGTAGAGAGTTTTTGAGAGCTACAAACAATGCGTTTATAGAACCGTTTTCCTGACATTTGCATTGTTAAAATCCCCAGTTACAATAAAGCGGCCTCAGGATATGTGGTTTACTGTTTGCACAAAGCCCAGTGTAGTTCCTTGAGGTCCATCATGGTATATACACGGCTGTGGCTATACCCAAACAGAATTCTCTCTTCTTTAAAAAAATCATTTAAAACTATTTTGAAGCTTTATTTATGGATTTTCAGATATAACAACAAAAACAGTACAACCCCATCCATCCATCCATCCACTCCCTTCCACCCTTCACTCCCTTTCTCCCTCCAAACAAACCCACCCACTAAGACAGCTATAAAAGTAAGTTAAATAGGAAAGAAACAGTAACAATCATTAATAGAAACAAAAGCAATGGAAAGAAATTCAATTAAAATTCTCATCAGCACAAATGTAACTTCCGGCGCCGACAGAGATGGCCGCCTCGCTTCGCGTTCCTAGGAAACTATGCAGTTTTTTGTTTTTTTACGTGTTATTTCTTACATTAGTACCCCAGGTCATCTTAGGTTTCATTACATACAGTCGAGAAGAACTACTGAATATAAGATCAGCGTCAACTCACCATCAGTACGACCAAGAATATGTTTTTCGCGACGCGGACCCTGTGTTCTGCCTTACAAACAGGACAACGGAGTGGATCCTATGCAGCGACCCAAAAAAACGACTCCGAAAGAGAGGGAAACGAGGCGGTCTTCTGGTCAGACTCCGGAGACGGGCACACCGTGCACCACTCCCTAGCATTCTTCTTGCCAATGTCCAGTCTCTTGACAACAAGGTTGATGAAATCCGAGCAAGGGTAGCATTCCAGAGGGACATCAGAGACTGTAACGTCCTTTGCTTCACTGAAACATGGCTCACTGGAGAGACTCTATCCGAAGCGGTGCAGCCAACGGGTTTCTCCACGCATCGCGCTGACAGAAACAAACATCTTTCTGGTAAGAAGAGGGCGGGGGCGTATGCCTCATGGCCAACGTGACATGGTGTGATGAAAGAAACATACAGGAACTCAAATCCTTCTGTTCACCTGATTTAGAATTCCTCACAATCAAATGTAGACCGCATTATCTACCAAGAGAATTCTCTTCGATTATAATCACAGCCGTATATATCCCCCCCCAAGCAGACACATCGATGGCTCTGAACAAACTTTATTTAACTCTCTGCAAACTGGAAACGATTTATCCGGAGGCTGCATTCATTGTAGCTGGGGATTTTAACAAGGCTAATCTGAAAACAAGACTCCTTAAATTTTATCAGCATATCGATTGCGCAACCAGGGGTGGAAAAACCTTGGATCATTGTTACTCTAACTTCCGCGACGCATATAAGGCCCTGCCCCGCCCCCCTTTCGGAAAAGCTGACCACGACTCCATTTTGTTGATCCCTGCCTACAGACAGAAACTAAAACAAGAGGCTCCCACGCTGAGGTCTGTCCAACGCTGGTCCGACCAAGCTGACTCTACACTCCAAGACTGCTTCCATCACGTGGACTGGGAGATGTTTCGTATTGCGTCAGATAACAACATTGACGAATACGCTGATTCGGTGTGCGAGTTCATTAGAACGTGCGTTGAAGATGTCGTTCCCATAGCAACGATTAAAACATTCCCTAACCAGAAACCGTGGATTGATGGCAGCATTCGTGTGAAACTGAAAGCTCGAACCACTGCTTTTAATCAGGGCAAGGTGTCTGGTAACATGACCGAATACAAACAGTGCAGCTATTCCCTCCGCAAGGCTATCAAACAAGCTAAGCGCCAGTACAGAGACAAAGTAGAATCTCAATTCAACGGCTCAGACACAAGAGGCATGTGGCAGGGTCTACAGTCAATCACGGACTACAGGAAGAAATCCAGCCCAGTCACGGACCAGGATGTCTTGCTCCCAGGCAGACTAAATAACTTTTTTGCCCGCTTTGAGGACAATACAGTGCCACTGACACGGCCTGCAACGAAAACATGCAGTCTCTCCTTCACTGCAGCCGAGGTGAGTAAGACATTTAAACGTGTTAACCCTCGCAAGGCTGCAGGCCCAGACGGCATCCCCAGCCGCGCCCTCAGAGCATGCGCAGACCAGCTGGCCGGTGTGTTTACGGACATATTCAATCAATCCCTATACCAGTCTGCTGTTCCCACATGCTTCAAGAGGGCCACCACTGTTCCTGTTCCCAAGAAAGCTAAGGTAACTGAGCTAAACGACTACCGCCCCGTAGCACTCACATCCGTCATCATGAAGTGCTTTGAGAGACTAGTCAAGGACCATATCACCTCCACCCTACCTGACACCCTAGACCCACTCCAATTTGCTTACCGCCCAAATAGGTCCACAGACGATGCAATCTCAACCACAATGCACACTGCCCTAACCCATCTGGACAAGAGGAATACCTATGTGAGAATGCTGTTCATCGACTACAGCTCGGCATTCAACACCATAGTACCCTCCAAGCTCGTCATCAAGCTCGAGACCCTGGGTCTCGACCCCGCCCTGTGCAACTGGGTACTGGACTTCCTGACGGGCCGCCCCCAGGTGGTGAGGGTAGGCAACAACATCTCCTTCCCGCTGATCCTCAACACTGGGGCCCCACAAGGGTGCGTTCTGAGCCCTCTCCTGTACTCCCTGTTCACCCACGACTGCGTGGCCACGCACGCCTCCAACTCAATCATCAAGTTTGCGGACGACACAACAGTGGTAGGTTTGATTACCAACAACGACGAGACGGCCTACAGGGAGGAGGTGAGGGCCCTCTGAGTGTGGTGTCAGGAAAATAACCTCACACTCAACGTCAACAAAACTAAGGAGATGATTGTGGACTTCAGGAAACAGCAGAGGGAACACCCCCTATCCACATCGATGGAACAGTAGTGGAGAGGGTAGCAAGTTTTAAGTTCCTCGGCATACACATCACAGACAAACTGAATTGGTCCACTCACACAGACAGCATCGTGAAGACTTCTACAGATGCACAATCGAGAGCATCCTGGCGGGCTGAATCACCGCCTGGTATGGCAACTGCACCGCCCTCAACCGTAAGGCTCTCCAGAGGGTAGTGAGGTCTGCACAACGCATCACCGGGGGCAAACTACCTGCCCTCCAGGACATCTACACCACTCGATGTCACAGGAAGGCCATAAAGATCATCAAGGACATCAACCACCCGAGCCACTGCCTGTTCACCCCGCTATCATCCAGAAGGCGAGGTCAGTACAGGTGCATCAAAGCTGGGACCGAGAGACTGAAAAACAGCTTCTATCTCAAGGCCATCAGACTGTTAAACAGCCACCACTAACACTGAGTGGCTGCTGCCAACACACTGACACTGACTCAACTCCAGCCACTTTAATAATGGGAATGGATGGGAAATGATGTAAATATATCACTAGCCACTTTAAACAATGCTACCTTATATAATGTTACTTACCCTACATTATTCATCTCATATGCATACGTATATACTGTACTCTATATCATCGACTGTATCCTTATGTAATACATGTATCACTAGCCACTTTAAACTATGCCACTTTGTTTACATACTCATCTCATTTGTACATACTGTACTCGATACCATCTACTGTATCTTGCCTATGCTGCTCTGTACCATCACTCATTCATATATCCTTATGTACATATTCTTTATCCCCTTACACTGTGTACAAGACAGTAGTTTTGGAATTGTTAGTTAGATTACTTGTTATTACTGCATTGTCGGAACTAGAAGCACAAGCATTTCGCTACACTCGCATTAACATCTGCTAACCATGTGTATGTGACAAATAAAATTTGATTTGATTTGATTTGATTTGAAATGGCCACTTGCTTACCAAAATATGCAAGTTCCACTAAGTAAAAGACAGGTTCTCCACTTATTGTATTAATCGGGACCAGGTTTAGTCAAACTTCTGTCCTGACCTATGCACAGTGTACCTAACCTTCTCCAGAGATGACATCACCTCCTTAACCCACTGCATAAAGGAGGGCGGCTTTGCAGACTTAAAGTGAAAGAGGACAAGGTGGTGAGCTAGCAGTAGCTTGCGTGGTAGCTTTCTGGTCTAGGGGAAGTACCCCAAAAATGCCAGTGACCGGGTTGGGGCTAATAGTTGTATTACACTTACAGAATGTGAGAATGCCTCAAAAATGGGGTCCCAGAGGCCACTCAAAGATTGGCATGACCAAAACATGTGTCCCACAGTTTCTGGACTCTGGTGGCATCTCAAACACTTGGTGTCAACATTTGGGTATATTTTTGGCAAGCTGTCATTTGAGTAATGGGGATGGTGCAAAACCTTAAACTGAATAAGACCTTCCTTCTGCTAACTGATTAATGGGGAGGAGCACACCTTTTGTTAACTTATAACCAGAGAATGTCCCAAAACCTTGTAGCATGTCCAGGAGAGAGGGTATAGACTCCACAGGGTTAGATGTATAAAAGAAGACTGTCTGCATATAAGGACATCTTGTGAGTTATGTTGCCCCTTAATCCTCTCCTCCACCCGCAGGGCGATAGCAAGAGGTTCAATAGCCATATTAAAGGGGATAAATAGCAACCCTGCCTGACCCCCCTGTGGCAAGGGAAGTAGCTGGAGGTAACATTGTTGGTGCAAACAGAAGCCACTGGGGAAGAGTACAAAATCTTAATCCAGGAAAGGAATGACAGACCAAACCAAATCTCTATATTACTGTAAATAGATATACCCACTCAACCCGGTCAAGGAGAATGCTTTATAAAATTCCATAGGGAAGCCATCAGGCCCAGAGTAGCTTCATCATCACTTATTGAGGCATCAATGTTGGTTTGTTCATCTGAATTGAGACCGGGGATGTCCAGTTTGTCTAGAAATGCATGCATACGAGATGTGTCAGGAAGAGCTTCTGATGAGTAAAGACTAGAGTAGAATTGCTTAAATTGATTGTTGATTTCTTTGGATTGGTAGAAGACTTCTTGCTCCTACTTGAGACGCAGATGTCTCAAGTAGACACCTGGAAATGCAAATGCGCTACGCTAAATGCTAAATGTACTCGTTAAAATTCACATGCAGGGTATTGAATTAAAGCTACACTCGTTGTGAACCTAGCCAACAAGTCAGATTTTTAAAATGCTTTTCGGCGAAAGCATGAGAAGCTATTATCTGATAGCATGCAACACCCCAAAATGCCTGAATGCGACGTAAACAAAGATTTAGCTTAGCCGGCGCTACACAAAACGCAGAAATAAAATATAAAACATTCATTACCTTTGACGAGCTTCTTTCTTGGCACTCCTATATGCCCCATAAACATCACTATTGGGTCTTTTTTTCGTTTAAATCGGTCCATATATACCCAAAATAGCTTTCTATGGAAGCTGTGTGATTCAGGAAAAAACATCGTTTTAAAACGCTGCGTCATTTTTTTAAATTAAAAAAGTCGACGATAAACTTTCACAAAACACTTCGAAATACTTTTGTAATCCAACTTTAGGTATTAGTAAACGTTTATAATCTATCAAAATGATTACAGGGCGATGTATATTCAATAGCTCCTCGTCTTCAAATCAATGGCTGCCAATGTGCACATTCAAAACATCCTGGTGGAGACCGGAAGAAATTGAATCCAGTTAGTTGGATTTACCAAGAAAAAAGTCCCTGGAAAATGACGACAATGGCGACATCGTGTGGAATCTGTAGGAATTGCATGCAGGTCCATAATTAATTTTGTGCCCTTTTAACAACCCATGAAAGTGACGCATGGAAATTATTTTTAGCTTTCAGAGAGCAGTTTTTCTTGCGCTTTTCGATGAAACACACAATCTGTTATAGTCACAGCCGTGATTTAACCAGTTTTAGAAACTTCAGAGTGTTTTCTATCCACACATACTAATCATATGCATATACTATATTCCTGGCATGAGTAGCAGGACGCTGAAAAGTTGCGCGATTTTTAACAGAATGTTCGAAAAAGGAAGGGGTAGACTTAAGAGGATTATTAAATCTCCTACAACACAGATTTCAGGTATTGTGCTGCTAGCAGCGGATTGTTGAAGCTGGTGAGATAACAACTTGCCAGCTTTCTCTTCGTGTTCATAGAATTGCCTCGACTTAAACAGAAGCTGCTCAGTTTGTTTGGTGGAAAGATTGTCAAATTCCGATTGATGTAGCAGTCTCCATTTGTAGAGTTCAGGAGTCGTAGAAGAGATATACAGTGCCTTGCAAAGTATTCATCCCCCTTTGCGTTTTTCCCATTTTCTTGCATTACAACCTGTAATTTAAATGGATTTAATTTGGATTTCATGTAATGGACATACACAAAATAGTCAAAATTGGTGAACTGAAATCAAAAAAAATTGCTAGTTTCCAAAATAATTTAAATAAATGTACAACTGAAAAGTGGTGGGTGCATATGTATTCACCCCCTTTACTATTAAGCCACTAAATAAGATCAGGTGCAACCAACTACCTTCAGAAGTCACATAATTAGTTAACTTTTTATGGCTGCAGGGGCAGTATTGAGTAGCTTGGATGAAAAGGTGCCCATTGTAAACGGCCAGCTAATATATGCATATTATTATTAGTATTGGTAGGAAAACACTCTAAAGTTTCCAAAACTGTCCGAATATTGTCTGAGTATAACAGAACTGATATTGCAGGCGAAACCCTGAGTAAAATCAAAACAGGAAGTGGCCTCTATTTTGAAATCTCCATGTTCCATAGCCTCCCTTTGCTGGATTTAAAGGGATATGAACCAGATTTCTTTACCTATCGCTTCCTCAAAGTGTCAACAGTCTTCAGACGTAGTTTCAGGCTTTTATTTTAAAATGAGCCAGAACGATAACATCGCGTCAAGTGGTCACATGAGTTTGGATAGCTATTGCTTTTCCCTCTCCTACTGTTAAAGACATTTGCGGTTGATATATTATCTATTATCTATTTAAAAAACGTTTGACATGTTTCTGTGGACATTATGGAAACTATTTGAAATCTTCGTCTGCGTTGTCGTGACCGCTCTTTCCTGTGGATTTCTGAACATAACGCGAGAAACAAACGGAGGTATTTGGATATAAAAATCATCTTTATGGAACAAAAGGAACATTTGTTGTGTAACTGGGAGTCTCGTGAGTGAAAACATCTGAAGATCAAAGGTAAACGATTAATTTGATTGCTTTTCTGATTTGTGACCAAGCTTCCTGATGCTAAGTGTACTTAATGTTTTGCAGTACGATCGATAAACTTACACAAACGCTTGGATTGCGTTCGCCGTAAAGCATCATTTCAAAATCTGACACGACAGGTGGATTAACAAAAGGTTAAACTGTGTTTTCCTATATTGCACTTGTAGGAATATTTATTTAATGTAGCGCTATGCTATTCAGCGGTTGTTAATGACACTTATCCAGATAGGGGGATTGCAGCCATAACAAGTTAAATAAAGTCCACCTGTGTGCAATATAAGTGTCACATGATCTGTCACATGATCTCAGTATATGTACCTGTTCTGAGTCTGCCACACCAGTAAGCAAGGGGGACCACCAAGCAAGCGACACCATGAAGCTCTCCAAACAGGTTAGGGACAAGGTTGTGGAGAAGTACAGATCAGGGTTTGGTTATAAAAAAAAATCTGAAACCTTGAACATCCCACGGAGCACCATTAAATCCATTATTGAAAATGGAAAGAATATGGCACCACAACAAACCTGCCAAGAGAGGGCCGCCCACCAAAACCCACGGATCAGGCAAGGAGGGCATTAATCAAAGAGCCCAAATATAAACCTGAAGGAGGTGCAAAGCTCACAGCGGAGATTGGAGTAGGTCTGGAGCTATGCCACTCCAGGACCTTGAGAAGCTTCTTACGGAGCCACTCCTTAGTTGCCCTGGCTGTGTGTTTTGGGTCGTTGTCATGCTGGAAGACCCAGCCACGACCCATCTTCAATGCTCTTACTGAGGGAATGAGGTTGTTGGCCAAGATCTCGCGATACATGGCCCCATCCATCCTCCCCTCAATACGGTGCAGTCGTCCTGTCCCCTTTGAAGAAAAGCATCCCCAAAGAATGATGTTTCCAACTCCATGCTTCATGGTTGGGATGGTGCTCTTGGGGTTGTACTCATCCTTCTTCTTTCTCCAAACACGGCGACTGGAGTTTAGACCAAAAAGCTATATTTTTGTCTCATCAGACCAGATGACCTTCTCCCATTCCTCCTCTGGATCATCCAGGTGGTCATTGGCAAACTTAGGACGGGCCTGCACATGCGCTGGCTTGAGCAGGGGACCTTGCGTGCGCTGCAGGATTTTAATCCATGACGGCGTAGTGTGTTACTAATGGTTTTCTTTGAGACTGTGGTCCCAGCTCTCTTCAGGTCATTGACTAGGTCCTGCCGTGTAGTTCTGGGCTGATCCCTCACCTTCCTCATGATCATTGTTGCCCCACGAGGTGAGATCTTGCATGGAGCCCCAGACCGAGGGTGGTTGACCGTTATCTTGAACTTCTTCCATTTTCTAATAATTGCACCAACAGTTGTTGCCTTCTCACCAAGCTGCTTGCCTATTTTTCCTGTAGGCCATCCCAGCCTTGTGCAGGTCTACAATTTCATCCCTGATGTCCTTACACAGCTTTCTGGTCTTGTCCATTGTGGAAAGGTTGGAGTCTGTTTGATTGAAGATGTGGACAGGTGTCTTTTATATAGGTAACGAATTCAAACAGGTGCAGTTAATACAGGTAATGAGTGGAGAACAGGAGTGCTTCTTAAAGAAAAACTAACAGGTCTGTGAGAGCCGGAATTCTTACTGGTTGGTAGGTGATCAAATACTTATGTCATGCAATAAAATGCAAATTAATTACTTAAAAATCATACAATGTGATTTTCTGGATTTTTGTTTTAGATTCCGTCTCTCACAGTTGAAGTGTATCTATGATAAAAAATTACAGACCTCTACATGCTTTGTAAGTAGGAAAACCTGCAAAATCGGCAGTGTATCAAATACTTGTTCTCCCCACTGTATAAAAAGGAGGTATTGTTATATGTTCCCCCCTCTCCCCCTGACCAAACCCATCCACTTGGGGGGAAAAAATATACAGTTGTAGTCAGAAGTTGACATACACCTTAGCCAAATACATTTAAATTCAGTTTTTCACAATTCCTGAATTTAATCCTTGTGAAATGCCCTGTCTTAAGTCAGTTAGGATCGCCACTTTATTTTAAGAATGTGAAATGTCAGAATAATAGTCAGAATTATTTATTTCAGCTTTTATTTCTTTCCTCACATTCCCAGTGGGTCAGAAGTTTACATAACCTCAGTATTTGGTCGCATTGCCTTTCAATTGTTTAACTTGGGTCAAACGTTTCGGGTAGCCTTCCACAAGCTTCCCACAATAAGTTGGGTGAATTTTGGCCTATTCCTCCTGACAGAGCTGGTGTAACTGAGTCAGGTTTGTAGGCCTCCTTGCTCTTACACGCTTTTTCAGTTCAGCCCACAAATGTTCTACGGGATTGAGGTCAGGGCTTTGTGATGGCCACTCCAATACCTTGACTTTATTGTCCTTAGGCCATTTTGCCACAACTTTGGAAGTATGCTTCGGGTCATTGTCCATTTTGAAGATCCATTTGCGACCAAGCTTTAACTTTAACTGATGTCTTGAGATGTTGCTTCAATATATCCACTTAATTTTCCTTCCTCATGAAGCCATCTATATTGTGAAGTGCACCAGTCCCCCCTGCAGCAAAGCACCCCCACAACATGATGCTTCCACCCCCGTGCTTGAAGGTTAGGATGGTGTTCTTCGGCTTGCAAGCATCCCCTTTTTTCCACGAAACATAAAGATGGTCATTATGGCCAAAAAGTTATATTTTTGTTTCATCAGACCAAATCAAATCAAATGTATTTATATAGCCCTTCGTACATCAGCTGATATCTCAAAGTGCTGTACAGAAACCCAGCCTAAAACCCCAAACAGCAAGCAATGCAGGTGTAGAAGCACGGTGGCTAGGAAAAACTCCCTAGAAAGGCCAAAACCTAGGAAGAAACCTAGAGAGGAACCAGGCTATGTGGGGTGGCCAGTCCTCTTCTGGCTGTGCCGGGTGGAGATTATAACAGAACATGGCCAAGATGTTCAAATGTTAATAAATGACCAGCATGGTCAAATAATAATAAGGCAGAACAGTTGAAACTGGAGCAGCAGCACGGCCAGGTGGACTGGGGACAGCAAGGAGTCATCATGTCAGGTAGTCCTGAGGCATGGTCCTAGGGCTCAGGTCCTCCGAGAGAGATAAAGAAAGAGAGAGAGAGCACACTTAAATTCACACAGGACACCGAATAGGACAGGAGAAGTACTCCAGATATAACAAACTGACCCTACCCCCCCCCCGACACAAACTACTGCAGCATAAATACTGGAGGCTGAGACAGGAGGGGTCAGGAGACACTGTGGCCCCATCCGAGGACACCCCCGGACAGGGCCAAACAGGAAGGATATAACCCCACCCACTTTGCCAAAGCACAGCCCCCACACCACTAGAGGGATATCTTCAACCACCAACTTACCATCCTGAGACAAGGCTGAGTATAGCCCACAAAGATCTCCGCCACGGCACAGCCCAAGGGGGGGTGCCAACCCAGACAGGAAGATCACATCAGTGACTCAACCCACTCAAGTGACGCACCCCTCCTAGGGACGGTATGAAAGAGCCCCAGTATGCCAGTGACTCAGCCCCTGTAATAGGGTTAGAGGCAGAGAATCCCAGTGGAAAGATGGGA
Organism: Oncorhynchus clarkii lewisi; assembly: GCF_045791955.1. NCBI lineage: Eukaryota > Metazoa > Chordata > Actinopteri > Salmoniformes > Salmonidae > Oncorhynchus > Oncorhynchus clarkii. The sequence continues at coordinate 2,564,119 of NC_092174.1, forward strand.
ACCGGCCAGGCAGAGACAGCAAGGGTGGTTTGTTGCTCCAGAGCAAGGTATGTACGGCGTGTAGGTATGTACGGCAGGACCAAATCAGAAAGATAGGTAGGAGCAAGCCCATGAAATGCTTTGTAGGTTAGCAGTAACACCTTGAAATCTGCCCTTGCTTTGACAGGAAGCCAGTGTAGGGAGGCTAGCACTGGAGTAATATGATCAATTTTTTTGGTTCTAGTCAGGATTCTAGCAGCCGTATTTAGCACTAACTGAAGTTTATTTAGTGCTTTATCCAGGTAGCCGGAAAGTAGAGCATTGCAGTAGTCTAACCTAGAAGTGACAAAAGCATGGATACATTTTTCTGCATAATTTTTTGGACAGAAAGTTTCTGATTTTTCAATGTTACGTAGATGGAAAAAAAGCTGTCCTTGAAATGGTCTTCAAAAGAGAGATCAGGGTCCAGAGTAACGCCGAGGTCCTTCAGAGTTTTAATTGAGACGACTGTACAACCATTAAGATTAATTGTCAGATTCAACAGAAGATCTCTTTGTTTCTCGGGACCTACAACAAGCATCTCTGTTTTGTCCGAGTTTAAAAGTAGAAATTTTGCAGCCATCCACTTCCTTATGTCTGAAACACATGCTTCGAGCGATGGCAATTTTGGGGCTTCACCATGTTTCATTGAAATGTACAGCTGTGTGTCATCCGCATAGCAGTGAAAGTTAACATTATGTTTTCGAATGTCATCCCCAAGAAGTAAAATATATAGTGAAAACAATAGTGGTCCTAAAACGGAACCTTGAGGAACACCAACATTTACAGTTGATTTATCAGAGGACAAACCATTCACAGAGACAAACTGATATCTTTCCGACAGATAAGATCTAAACCAGGCCAGAACTTGTCCGTGTAGACCAATTTGGGTTTCCAATCTCTCAAAGAATGTGGTGATCAATGGTATCAAAAGCAGCACTATAAGGTCTAGGAGCATGAGGACAGATGCAGAGCCTCGGTCTGATGCAATTAAAAGGTCATTTACCACCTTCACAAGACCAGAGGACATTTCTCCAAAAAGTTTGATATTTCTCCCCATGTGCAGTTGCAAACCTTAGCCTGGCTTTTTTATGGTGGTTTTGGAGCAGTGGCTTCTTCCTTGTTGAACAGCCTTTCAGGTTATGTTGCTATAGGACTTGTTTTACTGTGGATATAGATACATTTGTACCTGTTTCCTCCAGCACCTTCACAAGGTCCTTTGCTGTTGTTCTGGGATTGATTTGCCCTTACATCCTTCTCCTGAAGGTAGTATAATTTAACCACTATGGGTCTGGGCAGCTCCCCATTCTTCGGTGTGGACTGTATGCTTCTTTGCGCACGATCAAGGGTGGGGGCATGATCGAGGCCTAGAATTTCCTGTGGCAGTTTGGCTATGGACAGGGTTGGCCGGATTCCGCCTACGGTCTCGAGTCCCTCTCTCACGTCAAAAATTTGACCGTTCCGGCTCTCTGTTCTCGAGGTCCTCAACCTTGGTAGTGAGTTTGACGACATCTGATGACAGCCAGGTGACTTGCTCTTCCAGTGTCACCACTTTGTCAGAGTAATACTTGCCCCATCTTCCAGGCTAGTCAGACGGGTGTCATGTCTCGCCAAGTCTTCGTTAATGGAGTCAATCTTTATGTTGACCTCGGTGGCGAGAATAACTATTTGTGCAGATAGGTCGTTGGATAGTGACTCCACCTTAGCCAGCACAGTCTGTTCAGATTTAATGATAGCCGCCATTACCGTGTCTAGGTCGGGGAGGATCAGAGTCCGTGTCAGGTGAGCCCAAGGCTTCAGCAGAGGCCTGCTCCTTTGTGGCTCGCGGACGTTGTCGTCTCGACATTTTACGATTAAAAGGCCAAAAATGTCAGATTAGTAAATTGGGTTCGATTTCATATGAAATGTTACAAAATGAACACGGTGGGGGAGGTGTTGGTCAAGTATTAATAGTAAATTGTTCGCCCTGGATCGGAGCACCGAGAAAACGCGTCTTCATATGTTGCTGCTCACCAGCATTCTCTTGAGAGTTAAAAAGGTTGGCATTGGATTGTGAGGCATTCTAGGTTGGGTGAACAAAAGGACTTGAGTTCCTGTAAGTTATCACAATCAAACCATGAGTAATTAATCATGAAACATACACCACTGCCTTTCTTCTTCCCGGGTAGTTCTTTATCCCTAAATGAGAACCCAGCTGGCTGTGTGGATGGGGACAGTATATCCGGAGAGAGCCATGATTCCGTGAAGCAGAGTATGTTACAGTCCCTGATGTCTCTGGAAGGCGATCCTCGCCCTGAGCTCGTCTACTTTATTGTCCAGTAACCAAACATTAGTGAGTAATATACTCGGAAGCGGTGGATGGTGTGCACGCCTCCTGAGTTGGACTAGAAGTCCACTCCGAATACCTGTTCTCCGGATCCAATTCAGGACATTGGTATTTCTGGTTGAGTTACCGCCAATTTGTATCCAAAAGTTATTTCTGTCTGTATGTAACAACGGCAAAATATTCTGGGCTAATAATATAAGAAATACGACAGAAAAACACAATTCTTCAAGGTTGCTTAAGATCTAGAAGCAGAGCTGCCATGTCTGTCTGAAGGGCATGTATGTGGTAGGCCTATCTGGCTTACAGTGCATTCGGAAAGTATTCAGACCAATAAACTTTTTCCACATTTTGTTACACTACAGCCTTATTTAAAAATGCATTAAATGATTTTGTTTCCTCAGTCTACACACAATATCCCATAATGACAAAGCAAAAACAACTTTTCAGAAATGTTAGCAAAAAATAAAAGAGTAAAACAATCCAATATCTTTTTTACATAAGTATTCAGACCCTTGCAAAAAGGGGGATGAAAGATCCCAGAAATGTTCCCAAGAGCTTATTTCTCTCAAATTTTCGGCACAAATTAGTTTACATTCCTGTTAGTGAGTGTTTCTCCCTTGTCAAGCTAATCCATCCACCTGGCAGTCTTGGCATATCAAGAAGCTGATTAAACAGCATGATCATTACACAGGTGCAACTTGTGTTAGAGACAGTAAAAGGCCACTCTAAAATGTGCAGTTTTGTCACAGAACATAATGCCACAGATGTCTCAAGTTTTGAGGGAGTGTGCAATTGGCATGCTGACTGCAGGAATATCCTCCAGAGCTCTTCCCGGAGAATTTCATGTTCTCTTTTGTACCATAAGCCGCCTCCAATGTCGTTTTTGGCAGTACCTAAAACCGGCCTCATAACCACAGACCACACCAGCCCACGACCTCCACATCTGGCTTCTTCACCTGTGGGCTCATCTGAGACCAGCCACCCGGACAGCTGATGAAACTGTGGGTTTTGCACTACCTAATAATTTCTGCATAGACCGTCTCAGTGAAGCTCATCTGCATGCTCGTCCTCACCAGGGTCTTTACCTAACTGCAGTTTGGCATCGTAACTGACTTCAGTGGACAAAAGCTCACCTTTGATGGCCACTGGCACACTGGAGAAGTGTGCTCTTTATGGATATATCCCGATTTCAACTGTACCGGGCAGATGGCAGACGTTGGTGGTGGGGGATTATGGTATGTTTTATTTTAACTTTTATTTAACTAGGCAAGTCAGTTAAGAACAAATTCTTATTTACAATGACGGCCTACCCCGGCCAAACCCGGACATTGCTGTGCCAATTGTGTGCCGCCTTATGGGACTCCCAATCACGTCTGGATGTGATACAGCCTGGAATCAAACCAGGAACTGTAGTGACACCTCTTGCACTGAGATGCAGTGCCTTAGACCACTGCAGGCATAAGCTACGGGCAACAAACACAATTATATTTTATAAATGGCAAATAGAGTGCACAGAGATACTGTGACGAGATCCTGAGGCCCAATGACGTGCCATTCATCCGCCGCCATTGCCTCATGTTTCAGCTTGATAATGCACGGCCCCATGTCTCAAGGATCTGTACACAATTCCTGGAAGCTGAAAATGCCCCAGTTCTTCCATGGCCTGCATAATCACCAGAAATGTCCCTCAATGAGCATGTTTGGAGTGCTCTGGATCGATGTATACAACGGCGTGTTCCAGTTTCCGGCAATATCAAGCAACTTTGCGCAGCCATTGAAGAGTGGGACAGCGCTCCACAGGCCACAATCAACAGCCTGATCAACTATGTGAAGGGAATGTGTCGCACTGCATTAGCCAAATGGTGGCCACATCAGTTACTGACTGGTTTTCTGAACCATGCCCTTACCTGGCTTTAAAGGTATATGTGCCTAATGAATGTATTTAATTTGACTGATTTGAACTGTAACTCTGTAAAATCTTTTAAAATGTTTATATTTTTCTTCAGTGTAGCATGGCATTCTATTTGTCTATTTACAAATTTCTAAGGATTTGGCTGTCTAACCAGACACTGACATTCACAGCTTTCTGGGTGAGGTTCTGACTTCAAGTCTCCAGTGGTTGTTGAAGTCCCTTCCATCTATGTAATGTATTACAGGTTATGGACACGTGAAGTCAGGTGGCAGGAGGGGTGGAGTGCATGACAATCCATCCTGGATATGACAGAGTTTGCCTCAACCCATGGGTCCAGCAGGCAGATGTGTAACTACAGGCAGATGTGAGATGCATGAGGATGGCACTATTCTCATACCACACTGCAGTATGACCAATTCAAAGCTTCCTCCAGGAGGAAGCTTTGCATTGGTGAGTAGCCTACAGAGTAATCTAATACTAGTGCAATTTGAACAAAGTGTTTTGATAACTTTCAAATGTAACAATTCCATGTAGAATAAACCATTCTTTACATTGTGCTAATAATAAAATAATAATACATGTCTTTTATATCACCATTTTCATTACAAGTAGGACCTCAAAGTCCCTTTTAAAAACAAAATAAACATAAAATGATTTAACAAAACAAACGTAGGTATCTGGCAGTTCTTGGGCGAAGGTCTTCCACAGCTTTAGATGCTAGGTAGTATCATGAGAGGTGGGAGCATTGATGATACAGCCACAGAGAGAAGTAGAGACATCTGACACACAGGCCCTGGATAACAATGTGTACACTTTAATCTTCTTTTGTCATTCACAGCCGTTACATATACAGCCGTTACACAGCCGTTACATATATCCTTATCAGCATTTTGTTGAGTGGTGCTGGAACTACCTTGCCAAACATGTCAGTCATCATACCTGCCTGTACAACCTGGTCTCAGTGCATTTCGTATTAATATGTGGATGGCCAGCAACCATTCCATATGATGTTACGAATTACATGTTAGGAATTAGCAAACATACAATATTTTACAAATTTGCAAAACGTACACAGATTTAATGGATTTTCTAAATGTACAATATGTTACGAATTTGCAAAGAGTATGATACGAATTCTAGCTAGGTGGCTAACATTAGCTAGCTCGCTAACGTTAGCGAGGGTTAGGGGTTAAGTTTAGGAATTAGGTTAAAGCATTAAGGTTAGGGGAAGGATTAGCTAAAAGGTTTAAGGTTAGGGTTAGCTAACATGCTAAGTAGTTACAAAGTAGCTAAAAAAAGTAAGCAGTTGAAAAGTTGCAAAAGTTGTCCTTGATGACCTTTGGGTTGCTATACATTTGTGTTAAACGACCACCAAACCACCCTGGCCAACCAACCTTTTTTCATTTTTTTAAAACTATTTTAAGCAGTAAAATGAGATAAAAACATAATAATACACCTTATGGAACAGCGGGGACTGTGAAGCAACACGAACATTGGCACAGACACATGCACACACACATGGATTTTGTGTTGTAGACATGTGGTAGTAGAGTAGGGGCCTGGGGGCACACACTTAATGTGTTGTGAATGTATTTTATTGTTTTTAAAATTGTATAACTGCTTTTATTTAGCTGGATCCCAGGAAGAATAGCTGCTGCCTTGGCAGGAACTAATGGAGATCCATAATAAATTGAAATAGAAATCTGTGTTACCTAACCACACCAAACGTAAAATATACTAAATGGAGTGTCTTGGTTTTACGTACAGAATAGAACATTAGGCTATATTCAGAATACAACACTATCAACAAGGCAGGACCTACAGGCTCTAGTTTTGTCACACGTGGACTAATAACGTAAAATGAGCAAGAAAAAGACCATTCTTGAACATGGGGTGAGACATTGTTAGTAATTTGTAAATAAAGCCAGTTTGTTTTTTAGAATTATTTATTTCTGTTTTTAGAGGAAGAGAAACCAAAAACCTACAGTGGGTCTCCCAGTCGAGGTCAGCACAGGTATTGAACTAGCATCTGTAGCAATACAGCTTGTACTGATATGCAGTGTCTAAGACCATTGCACCACTCAGGCGCTGTATAATGTGACCGGTCGGGAGTGGGCTACACTACTACAGTAAGAGCAAAATAACCCTATCAAAATAAAATAGTAAAAACCTCAGTGTAACAACAGTTTTAGTAAGTAATACTGAAGTTGTGCACAATTATCAGTTTATATGTAGGTTTATGTCGCCCATTCATTGTCAGTTAGAGACACAGTAGGACCCAAAAGCATAATCAGTGCTCTAACTCCCCCTTGCGCTGGTCTGGAGCAATGAAATGGTGACGTAGGGTACCGTACTAAACCACAAATGACATCTAAGTCCCGTGGTGTAAGCTTGCAAATTTTAAAGGAGGAACCACAGTAGCTAGCCAACTACAGCTAAGTTACAGTCACGTCACACAACAGTAGCTGCATTTGCATTTGTTTAAGCTGTTTTCCAGTGACATTTATTTGAAACATACATAACAATGAGCTAATGAGGCGCGATTTCACCTGGCATAGAAAATGTGTTCTCTCATCAGGACACTGTTGTTCAGAGGAGCTAGCCAACAACACAGCTAGCACAATCACTTTAAACTGAAGTTGGAAAGCCTGACAAGGTTCAACACATCTCTGCTGTTGAAAACTAAATGTTATTTTAAAAGAAATGTGAGGTAATGTTTAGATGCTTTTTATAGTGGGGATCAAGTTTATAAATTGCCTGGCTGACAGTAGATTGCGCAATCTGATGGAACAGAGTAAATAGGAATTTTATCATCATAGATTTAACCGGTGGTAACTTGTGGAATAGACACCGGCTGGAATGCGGTTTTAATGAAATCAGCATTCAAGATTAGAACCACCCGTTGTATATGTAGTAACAGTGACTGGTATAATTCACCTCTGTGTCTCAGTGTAACGTCTGCTTCCAACTCACACTCAAACATGTAGATCCCCTGAACACAGTTCACTATCCAGCCCACTTTCCAGCTTACACTCTCAAAAACATAGATCCCCTGAACGCAGCTCACTCTCCAGATCCCAATCACCTGTTTTCTGATCACCTGTTCACACACCTATATGTCATCATCACACACTATTTAGTTCAGTTCTTTGCACCCCATCACTGTGAGGTATTGTTTGTTATGTGACACACTTCTAGTCGGAGCGGTGGTTGTCCCGTAATGTTTTTAATGTCAAATGTTTTTTTTGTACTGTATGTGTGTTTATAGTTTTGTTTAATGTTGTGTTAGTGTATGTAAGTTGTTTTGTCTGAAACGTTGTTCCCCCTGCTGCTATTGGACCAGGTCGGTCTTGGTAAAGAGATATTATCTCAATGAGAAAAACCTGTATAAATAAAGGTAACATTTTAAAAAATGTAATCCTCCCTTGTATGATTGTTTTGGCCTGCCTCACTAACAGCCTATTCCCTGCCTGTACTTTAGCCTATTGGACTTCCTGTTATCAACCTATTGCCTGATCTCCCGGATGACGTTACTAGCCTTTTCTCTGTCTGTACTGTTGTTTTTCTGGACCCCCTGTGTATATGACCTTCTGCCTTCCCCTGGACCCAGCTACCTGCTTCCCCCTGTGGTCCTTTACCAAGAAACACCTGCTGTACCCTGCGCTTGAAACCAGCTCTCTCTCTCCCCTCGTGTTCATTAAACTCTGGAGAGTTTCCCGAACCATGTCTGCAGCATGGATGCCGCTGTGTTCTAGTAAAGGAGGTCCGACCTGATTCCCAATGTTAAAATATGGTTCTGGAGGGGGGTTTTAAAATGTTCACCGCCAGGGAAAATATTTTTCCCTTGCCGAGTTTAAAATAGCCAAGTAAATGGTATACAATAATGTTGTGTGCTGTTAATGCTAAAGTAATGCTTTGAATTTAAAAACCGGATCAGTATATCGAAACTTTATATTATTATTGTTTGTATTTCAAATTGATGTTTGGCATTCTCTTAGAACAGAGAATTGAACTGGCCACTCCCCTTATAGTCTCGCTGTGACGTCCGTTCCTGTCAGCTGATTTGTGGTTTATGTACGTTCTCTTCGTGCACTTTAGACCACAGGTCTTTTTTTAAGTTGAGTCTTTATTGGTCAGTCTGTTTTTTCATTACAGTTAATTATCAATTTTGCCTATTTTAAAGCACTTTGATTTATTTTTTTGTCATAATTAGCATTTAGCAAATTTGAGGAATAGGTTCACTTGTAAATGTCCCAGCCTGGTAAATGGTTGAGTGTACCCCAGGTGACCTCAGTCACACAATTGTCCTCAATTAACAGTGTGTAAAACAAGTACCATACCAAACTCAGCACCATAACACTCCTGGCCACACTACAATACAGTGCCTTGCGAAAGTATTCGGCCCCCTTGAACTTTGCGACCTTTTGCCACATTTCAGGCTTCAAACATAAAGATATAAAACTGTATTTTTTTGTGAAGAATCAACAACAAGTGGGACACAATCATGAAGTGGAACGACATTTATTGGATATTGAAAACTTTTTTAACAAATCAAAAACTGAAAAATTGGGCGTGCAAAATTATTCAGCCCCCTTAAGTTAATACTTTGTAGCGCCACCTTTTGCTGCGATTACAGCTGTAAGTCGCTTGGGGTATGTCTCTATCAGTTTTGCACATTTCCCATTCCTCCTTGCAAAACAGCTCGAGCTCAGTGAGGTTGGATGGAGAGCATTTGTGAACAGCAGTTTTCAGTTCTTTCCACAGATTCTCGATTGGATTCAGGTCTGGACTTTGACTTGGCCATTCTAACACCTGGATATGTTTATTTTTGAACCATTCCATTGTAGATTTTGCTTTATGTTTTGGATCATTGTCTTGTTGGAAGACAAATCTCGGTCCCAGTCTCAGGTCTTTTGCAGACTCCATCAGGTTTTCTTCCAGAATGGTCCTGTATTTGGCTCCATCCATCTTCCCTGTCCCTGCTGAAGAAAAGCAGGCCCAAACCATGATGCTGCCACCACCATGTTTGACAGTGGGGATGGTGTGTTCAGGGTGATGAGCTGTGTTGCTTTTACGCCAAACATAACGTTTTGCATTGTTGCCAAAAAGGTCAATTTTGGTTTCATCTGACCAGAGCACCTTCTTCCACATGTTTGGTGTGTCTCCCAGGTGGCTTGTGGCAAACTTTAAACAACACTTTTTATGGATATCTTTAAGAAATGGCTTTCTTCTTGCCACTCTTCCATAAAGGCCAGATTTGTGCAATATACGACTGATTGTTGTCCTATGGACAGAGTCTCCCACCTCAGCTGTAGATCTCTGCAGTTCATCCAGAGTGATCATGGGCCTCTTGGCTGCATCTCTGATCAGTCTTCTCCTTGTATGAGCTGAAAGTTTAGAGGGACGGCCAAATCTTGGTAGATTTGCAGTGGTCTGATACTCCTTCCATTTCAATATTATTGCTTGCACAGTGCTCCTTGGGATGTTTAAAGCTTGGGAAATCTTTTTGTATCCAAATCCGGCTTTAAACTTCTTCACAACAGTATCTCGGACCTGCCTGGTGTGTTCCTTGTTCTTCATGATGCTCTCTGCGCTTTTAACGGACCTCTGAGACTATCACAGTGCAGGTGCATTTATACGGAGACTTGATTACACACAGGTGGATTGTACTTATCATCATTAGTCATTTTAGGTCAATATTGGATCATTCAGAGATCCTCACTGAGCTTCTGGGGGAGAGTTTGCTGCACTGAAACTAAAGGGGCTGAATAATTTTGCACGCCCAATTTTTCAGTTTTAGATTTGTTAAAAAAGTTTGAAATATCCAATAAATGTCGTTCCACTTCATGATTGAGTCCCACTTGTTGTTGATTCTTCACAAAAAAATACAGTTTTATATCTTTATGTTTGAAGCCTGAAATGTGGCAAAAGGTCGCATAGTTCAAGGGGGGCGAATACTTTCGCAAGGCACTGTACATTATTTGGATTCACAATAGGCCTACAGTAACATCAAATTGATAAAACCCCACACGATACAGTGTAAATCACAAGGAAAACAAATGAAATACCCTATGGTAAAAGTTGTCAGTCAGTTTAGTCTGTCACTAAAACTCCAGTTGAGAAAAACAGCAGAGAACAACGGAGACTTGGCTTTTAATGGTAATCCTATGAATTGTTATTGGATCCGGTCATATCATGCCAAGTCCTGAGTAACTTTTTGGGGCTGTAGCATCATGTACAAGGGTCCTCGGAGGGGACGACTCAGTTTGAGCTCTCCAGTGGACTCTTGCACAGCAAGAACTCAGAACTCGTGAAGGTGCTTGTCCCAGTGTTTGTGCTGGGTCCCTACAACCATCGTCTTCAAGGTTCGATGTACCCTCTCTTTGAGGTTGGTCTGTGAGTGATAGTCCGTGGTCAACTTCTGTTTCAGGAATTGGTCAGACAGGATGTAATTAGGCACTCCCTAGTGTGTCAGGATCTCTTTCGTGAGGATGTTAGAGATTGTCCTCGCTGTGGCGCGGCGAAGGACAAATAGCTCCACAACAAAAACAAAAACAAGCATGTAAACATTCTGATTCGAGCTTCTAGGAATTGGACCCATCAAATATACTCCTTAACATTTACAAAGGTAGGGTAAACACTGTTTGCTGCAACTTGCCGGCAGACTTCTGTTTTGTACATTTGACAAACCTGACAGTTTCGGGTGTGTGACTTTACATCCAGGTTCTGATTTGGACAGTACAGTAGTGTTTGCAACCACTTGTAGGTTTTGAACTTGCCGGAATGACCAGCTAACGGGTCTTCATGGAAATGTTGCAGCATGTTCTACATCTTCCAGGATGATCTGGTACAGAGCCTGTACTTCTGGATCATCCTTTTGGGCCTTCCACATGGCCTCATCAGAGATGGGGAAGGCAGTTTTGGGTGAGCTCTGTCAATCTGGACACCACTGAAGTACATTAAATCTATTCCCAACATGACAGGAAAAGCAAGGGTCTTGGAAGGCAGAATAACAGAAGGAATCCTATAGGAGTGGTTAAACAGGCGGCACTCAACTTCACTCCATCCGTGTGGTCATTTAGCCTCATCATCAGCCAGATACAATGGACCTTCTGTCCAAGGCTTCATGTTGTCTTGTGGACCGTTCTCACCTCCTTCCATAGCTTGTCATTGATGACCCGGTGTCCATGATGGCTCTTCCTGTCCAAGGGCCTATGGTCAGAGGTAACACCAACTGGTGTGGTACTCCCACATTAATAAACAATTTAGTAGTCATTAGTAAAGTATTTTTGCAGTACCTAATCAAATACTTTTTTTTCTTATTGTGACCAGTGTAATTTTAACCTTTGTTTAACTAGGCAAGGTAGTTAAGAACAAATTCTTATTTTACTACCCCAGCCAAACCTTCCCCTAACCTATGACTCCCGATCACAACCGGTTGTGATACTGCTCAGGATCAAACCAGGGTCTGTAGTGATGCCTCTAGCATTTAAATGCAATGCCTAAGACTGCTGCGCCAGTCGGGAGCCCGTACGCACATATGCTGCAGCAATGGTGCCTTCTTCAGTGTTGGAAGTAAATGCTCATATGCTCCAACAAATACCTTTATTGGTTAAAAACATTTTGATCGCACGTAGATCAACATCAGAAGCCTGTATTGTCGACCAACAATGAGTGTGTACTTCATCATTACATGGATTTTTATAACCCATGAAAAGTGATGTGTGTTACAACTAATAAGCCTGTTGAGCCATGTTCAATGTTCTTCTCTATGTCTCCCTCAGGTGGTGGCCCAGGCAGTGTTGTTCATGTGTATGAACACGGCTGGGATCTTTATCAGCTACTTGTCGGACCGTGCCCAGCGCCAGGCCTTCCTGGAGACCAGGAGGTGCATCGAGGCCAGGCTCCGTCTGGAGACAGAGAACCAGAGACAGGTAAAACCATTGGTCTTGGTCCACCGAAAGGATTATGTATGTAACAAATGACTGAAAGAAAACAGTCACTGTAAGACATACAACCATACAGTCTTAGAAGAAAAGGCGCTACCTAGAACCTTAAAAGGTTCTTCGGCTGTCCCCATAGGAGAACCTTTTGAAGAAACCTTTTGGGTTAACCTATCTCCAGGAGTGAGAAGTATACTTCTTTTGTCTATCTGTTGTCGTCTAGTACTGTCTTTCTGCTAGCTAGGGAAATCTACTTTACGTGCTGCCTGCCTTCCAAGTAGCCTACTTGGTGGGTGAACTGCTGACTGCTCATAATTTGCAGATGATTGTTGACACATTAACCAGGATTAAGGGGCAGGGCAATTTAAGTTCTGAACATATATTCATTTTACAGACCCCATATGTTTTACATGGTTTATCTTGCTATTAGTCCCACCCTTGAGCTCCATTCAACCTCTCCCATCTATCTCTCAACATCATCCATTTTGGATTTGTATTTGCCATATATCTTTCAACTGTGCTGTGATGCTTCACAAACAAATTGAATCGTTCTATTCTCATAGCTATTACAGATTGTAAATAAAAAATACTTTTTTTGCTGAAACAATTATTATATTATTGATTGATTGACTATAGCTTTTCAAATCACCCAGTATTGCTGTCTGCAGCGTTAGTTCTAGGCAAATGTTGCAATTCTTCAGCCATTCCTGGACCTGTGACCAAAAACGAGCTACATATGAACAATACCAAAATAAATGATCTAATGACTCTGCCTCCTCACAGCAGAATCTGCAGAGCTTGGAAGATTGTATCCCCCATGTATATAACATTATATTAGTTGCAAGAATTTTGTATAGTAATTTAAATTGAAAAATGTGAAGTTTTGCGTCCGGCGTTGTTTTGCGTATTAATTCATAAACCATGTGCCATGGAATGGGTACATCGAAAATCTCTTCCCAACTATTTAGCAATTTATATGGCACAGCTGTCAGTTTTTTGGTCCTTAAATTAAATTGGTATATGTTTTTATTTATCACACTTTTCTTTTCAATGTATGACTGTTGTTGTCTTCGTAATCAGTGGCTGTATTGGAGGGGGAGTGGTTTATCCTCTCTTAGGCAATCAGCAATTAGTACTGGGAGGTGTGCTCTTCACCTCTGCAAGACAATTAGCAATTAGTGTTAGTTCTTCTGTCTCCCCTGTTTTCTCAGCGGCAGTCTCGTCGCAAAACTAAAACCGTCGCCAAAACAAAGACGGTTCTGTGGAGTTGTTTGAGGAAGGAAAGAGAGGAAGGCTCCACTCCAGTCTCTCACTTGAGTATCTTACCTAGTTATTTTCAGATGATCTCATTTTGCTCTTTTGTAGCTTTGGCATCTACACTGCCTTCAAAAAGTATTCATACCTTTGACTTTTTTCACATTTTGTTGTGTAACAGCCTGAATTTTAAATGGGTTAATTTGCAAATGTTGTATTTAATATTTTTGTCACTGGCCTACACACAATACCTCATATCAAAGTGGAATTATGTTTTTTGTAATGTTAATGAAAAGCTGAAATGTCTTAAGTATTCAACCCCTTTTGTTATGGCAAGCCTAAATAAGTTCAGGGGTAAAAATGTGCTTAACAAGTCACATGGACTGTGTTTAACATCTTCTGAATGACTGACTACCTCATCTTTGTAACCCCACACATACAATTATCTATTGGGTCCCTCATCGAGCAGTGACCAAGGAGGTTTTCCAATGCTTTGGAAAGAAGGGCACCTGTTCTTATATAATGGCGCCAGAAGGAAAGCAGTCCATTTTACGGGCTCCTGATCATTTGTGCTATTTTGTGTATTTTTGGGCGGTGATCTTAACTTTTCTTGTACGTAATGTTTCCGCCATCGTTTCCTATGACTGAAAAGAGCTTCTGAACAACGGAACAGCTATCACTGACTTCCATTTGGATGAGAATTTCAACTTCAATGAGTCGGAGGCAAAAGACTAGCATCCAGACCAGGCCCAAATTGATTATCCCGGACCAGGCCCAAATCACTGAAACTATAGAGCCTGGCTTGCGGGATACCTGATGAGACTACGTCGGAGAGTGGATAAATCGCCTTTACCCTCCATTCTATTGACAAACGTGCAATCACTGGAGAATAAAATGGATGAGCTCCGTTCAAGACTTTTCTATCAATGTGATCTGAAGAACTGTTATATCTTATGTTTCTCCGAGTCGTGGCTAAACAAGGACATGGTACATATAAATCTAGCTGGTTTTTCTATACATCTGCATGACAGAACGGCTGCGTCGTGGAAGTTCAGAGGAGGGGGTGTGTCTTTTTTATTAACAACAACTGGTGCACAATCTCTAATATTAAGGAAATCTTGAGGTTCTGATCGCCTGAGTTGGAATACCTCATGATAAGATGTAGAACACGCTATTTACCAAGAGAGTTTCGTAGCTGTCTATTTACCACCACAAACCGATGCTTGCACTACAACCATGCTCAACGAGCTGTATAGGGCCATAAGCAAACAAGAAAATGCTCACCCAGAGACTTCTAGTGACTTTAATGCAGGAAAACTGTTTTACCTCATTTCTACCAGCATGTCACTTGTGCAACTAGAGACAAAAAATCTCTAGATAACCTTTACTCCACACAGAGATGCATACAAAGCTCGCCTCCATTTGGCAAATCTGACCATTACTCTATCCTCCTGATGCCTGCTTACAAGCAAAAACTTAAACAGGAAGTATCAGTGACGCATATATCAGTACATTCACACACTGTCTGTTTTTCTTAGAGGCAACAGAATAGGAGTCTTAGAACTCTCATGTGACTGAGATTTAACGCTGACAGTCGATTTACGATGGCTTGGTGATAAGACAACATTCCATTCCATGATTAGTGCCTGTCTGTCAGTGCAAGGGAGACCAAATCTACAGTTTATTTATCCTATATGGCAGATGAATACTGGACTCCATCATTCTGAGGGAAGGGCTTAGTATCCTATGTTGCATTAGTATTTTTGTATAAACAAGAAGTAATTGAACTAGAGACATATATTTGGCGCCATGTAAATGTTGATGTCTGTTGCATGAGAACACAATGTACCTTTGTATAATTTCACGTATCTGTTGTTCATCACAAGGACCCAGGAATACTATAAAGAGTTCTGTTTTATTTGGGCTTTAACTCCACACCATTGGGTGACCGTTAACACTCCATTACTGCAGGAATGAATAAAGTTACATTGTTTTGAAGAAATGTCAAAGTCTCTCCTTTGATTAGAATAATTACAACGACATAAGCTTCCCAGTAAAGCATTAAAAACAATCAAGCAACCCAGAAAAGTGCTAAAAATAGCCCATATGTAGCCTAAGAAATAAGGTTCATGAGGTCAATAACTTGCTTGCAGCAGACATTCATATTCTGACTATCTCTTAAACTCACTCAGATAATACTTTCGATGATACAGTGGTAGCAATACATGGTTATAACATCTAACGAAAAGACATAAATGCCAACAAGGGCGGTGTTGCAGTCTATATTCAGAACCACATTCCTGTAAAGCTGAGAGAGGATCTCATGTTAAATACTGTTGAAGTAATATGGCTACAGGTTCAAGCTCATTCTTGTGGGATACTGCTATAGACTACCAAGTGCTAACAGTCAGTATCTGTGAAATGCTTGATAATGTACAGTATGTGATATCAACAGAGAAGTATATTTTCTGGGTGATTTTAAATATTGACTGGCTTTCATAAAGCTGCTCACTCAAGAAAAAAATTCAAACTGTAACCAGTGCCTGCAACCTGTTTCAGGTTATCAGTCAACCTACCAGGGTAGTTGGAGGAATTAAATCAACATGTATTGATCACATCTTTACTGATGTTGCAGAAATGTGCTTTTAAGCAGTGATCACAATAGGATTGCACATTTTGGGGACTATTCAGAGGTGGAAACTTTATGTGGGAATTAACGGAAATATATGCAATATATTGGATATATATATCAAATGGAGAAAGAAACATAAACCTTTTACCTTATCATAAGTCGACATCATTTCAAAGATTAAATCCTTCCAATAGAAAAAAATTAAGATTTTAGTTACGAATTGAAGTTTAATTAAATGAGTTGACTCTTCACATGTGATGATTTCATTGAACAACAAAAGAAAGGGATAATGAATGATCCCCAATGATCCATCGCATCCCCCAAAAATGTTTTCAACATACATCTGTAAAATGATACTAAAGCTTTGGTTGTCTTCCTCTCAGCCTTTCATGTCTTCTCCCTAGACCTCCTCAATGTCCACCTCTTGAACATCAGACTCTGAAGCCTCATCTTCAATGTCACTTTCCAGCCTTGTTGAGGATGGCTTGTTGTCAGGCTCAAAAAGCCTCAAATTTGCCTGAATGGCTACCCATTTTTCAACCCTTGTATTGGTCAGCCTGTTGCGTGCTTTGGTGTGTGTGTTCCCAAACAAGGACCAGTTGCACTCTGAGGTGGCTGATGTTGGTGGGATTTGGAGGCAACAGGGGAAAGAGCCTCAGATCCACAAAGTCCCTTCCACCAGGTGGCTGATGAGCTATGTTGGCACAACTTCCATATTGCATCTCCATCCCAAAGCCCTTGCTTGGAAGTGTTTTTCGCCAGACTGCCAAGAACCTTGCCCTCATCCAGGTTAAGGTGGCGAGACATGATAGTGATGACACCATAGGCCTTGTTGATCTCTGCCACAGACAGGATGCTCTTGCCAGCATACTTGGGGTCCAACATATGGGCTTCAGGCAGAAGTCGTCATGCTTTTTGATGTATTTCAGTACTGCAGTTTCATCTGCTTGGAGCAACAGTGAAGTGGGCAGGGCAGTACGGATTTCTTATTTTACATCTGCAAGCAGAGTCTGAACATCAGACAGGATGGCATTGTCTCCCTCAATCCGTGCAATGGCTACTGCTATAGGTTTCAGGCTGCTTACCAATCTCTCACCAAATACATCATGCAGGAGGATCCTCTTGATGGGGCTGTCCATATCGGCAGAATGTGATATGGCCAGAGACACCTTCCCCTCCAGGAGAATGTCAAACATGATGACAACACCACCCCAATGGGTGTTGATGGACAGCTTCAATTTGGTGCTCTTATTCTTCTCACTTTGCTTGGTAAGGTAGACTGCTGCTATAACTTGATTACCCTTGGCTTTCATGTAGAGTGTATGCATTGTTTTCAGTGCCATGATGTCCTTGAGGAGCAGATTAAATGCAAGAGAAGCACAGCCAATGGGTGTGATGTGAGGGTAGGACTCCTCCACTTTAGACCAAGCAGCCTTCATGTTCGCAGCATTGTCACCAGTGCAAATACCTTCTGTGGTCCAAGGTCATTGACTGCCTTCAGCTCATCTGCAATGTAGAGACTGGTGTGTCTGTTGTCCCTTGTGTCTGTGCTCCTGTAGAATACTGGTTGAGGGATGGAGATGATGTAGTTAATTATTCCTTTCTGACAAACATTCGATCACCCATCAGAGATGATTGCAATACAGTCTGCTTTCTCTATGATTTTCTTGACCTTCACTTGAACTCTGTTAAACTCTGCACTCAGCAAATGTGTAGATAAGGCATGTCTGGTTGGAGGGCTGTATGCTGGGCGAAGAACATTCAGAAATATTTTCCAACACACATTGCCTGTGAGCATCAGATGTGAACCAGTTTCATACACAGATCGAGCATGACATTCATCAGCATTTCTCTGAATCCGTTCCTCCATTGAGTCATAAATCGTCTGATTCCAGGAGGACCATGGGCTGTTGCTATCAATAAAGTGTCTGATTCTTCATTTTCACCTCAAATAGAAGTAGAGGGACTTTTGTCAGAGGTTGCTTGTTGTGAGCGCTGAGGGAACTTTATGCACTTGGCCAGATGATTCTGCATCTTTGTTGCATTCTTCACATATCATTTGGCACAGTATTTGCAAATGTACACAGCTTTTCCTTATACATTAGCTGCAGTGAAATGTCTCCACACATCAGATACTGCCCATGGCATTTTCCTGTAAAGATTAGAAAAAAATCTGTAAAAAATAAACAAATACAATTCCATGTACAGATAAATAGTTAAGCAGTTAGAATAATCAACTTCATTGTATGAAACTTTTAAAAATAAAACATGTATGGAAACAGGTGAGTTAACGCTCCTCAGTTAGCAAAAACGAACTAGCAGAAATTGTTAACAAGTTAGAAATGATTTAAACACACTTTGTTGTAGGCTACTATTTACTAGTTAACAGAAAATCATGTAATGTCCGATTAAAATATATTCACCCCACCAGTATTGTAATCAAAACTTAACTGAAAGCATGTAGTCCTTGGCTCAGACAGTGTAGTAGTGTGGGCTCAATAGCATTGAGCATATTGATAGCCTAGCATAGCATTAAGCCTAGCATTCAGCAGGCAACATTTTCACAAAAACAAGACAAGCATTCAAATAAAATAATTTACCTTTGAAGAACTTCGGATGTTTTCAATGAGGAGACTCTCAGTTAGATAGCAAATGTTCAGTTTTTCCAAAAATATTATTTGTGTAGGAGAAATCGCTCCGTTTTGTTCATCACGTTTGGCTGAGAAAAAAAAACGAAAATTCAGTCATTACAACTGCAAACTTTTTTCCAAATTAACTCCATAATATTGACAGAAACATGGCAAACGTTGTTTAGAATCAATCCTCAAGGTGTTTTTCACATATCTATTCGATGATAAATCACGCGTGGCTGTTTGGTTTCTCCTCTGAACCAAATGATAAAATGCACGCACCTGGAGATTACGCAATAGTTTCGACGGAGGACACCCAGCGGACACCTGGTAAATGTAGTCTCTTATGGTCAATCTTCCAATGATATGCCTACAAATACGTCACAATGCTGCAAACACCTTGGGGAAACGACAGAAAGTGTAGGCTCATTCCTTGCGCATTCACAGCCATATAAGGAGACATTGGAACAAAGCGCATTCAAAATCTGGGTCATTTCCTGTTTGAAATTTCATCTTGGTTTCGCCTGTAGCATCAGTTCTGGGCACTCACAGGCAATATCTTTGCAGATTTGGAAACGTCAGAGTGTATTCTTTATATATATATGAGTGTGCTTGAATAAATACATATTTCACATTCATTTGTTTGCATATGTTTTTTTCCGGAGATAAAGTTTCTTAAGGAACACTTTTAGACAAGGTTTGTCTATGTCGAAAATTGGTTACCGTTGACATAATTCTGCTGTTGAAATGTCACCCTCGAAACAACAGTTAACTCCAAGCCTTGCTATTCAAGGAGACATGGGGGTGTCCAGTGAAATGTGAAATAAGACAAAGGCATGAAATTATTAGGTTAGGGTACCGATATTCCAGAAGTGTTTTCGACTGGGATATAAAACACATAACTATCCATGGACAAATAAACGCAATAACATATTTAAAGTGGTAATCAGTGAGTCGTTCATGACCCCAGGCTTCCCTCCGCTTCTTGTGTTGTTTATTTATAAACAGTCTATGGTTGTGGGAGAGTGCATAGATGCGAGAGAGAGCGCTTGGGCATGAGGGAGAGAGCTTGAATGTAAACAACAGAGTAGTCAGCTGCTAGCTAGTCGTAGCAGGGACAATGTTTTCAGAAAGGTTCTACTGAACAAGCATCATCATTAGTATTGGATCTGGATCAACTCGAACCAAAAAGAGGTCAGTGTTGGGTTTCGTTACAAATGAAATAACAAAAGAGGTGCGTCCTGGGGGGTCGCAGTCGACTCGCTGATTCCAGGATTTCAGATGCAATGTGAACATGATCAAATGCAAGTTAACCCTTGGCTACAACAGAAATTCAGAATATAACCAGATCAAAAACACCTATGATCCAGAACCTTGTGTCACCTAACAAGAAATAAAATATGTGTGTCAGCCCAGACATAATATACACCCCTAGAGGCAGGTATAGCCCCATGAACACAGGGATTTTAGGATTAGTGTAGGGTAAAGAGGCCAACAACATCTTATAATAAAGCTATGGCTGACATGTGGTCCAGGTAAGACATAGCAGCGTAGATAGATGGATCTAGGTGTGTAAAGACCTCTATAGATTTAATCTGAACTAACTGTTTAAAGGCCCACTGTCATCACCTGATCACCCCATTCAAATGACCTCACATGTACACCACCGACCACCATCTAAATCAAAATAAGGTTCAGGTGTACAGCAAGGGGTTTGGGGATGGGGATGGTCTGCTCTGTGTTTCAATAGGCTATAATCATATCACTCCTAAACCAATAATTTGTTTGCAAGTTGTGATGTCACATTTTGTGACGAGCCTTTGGCAAATTGAATGGGGTGATCATGTGATGACGGTGGGCCTTTAATGAAAAATGTACTCTCAAAAGTAAGACCATGTTTACAGAGCAAAGTAAACCTATGAAAATGGTCTGGCATTGTAGGCCCTCTGCACAGCATTAGATCAATTTCCATTCATTCGCTATGCCAGCCAAACAGAGTTTAAGCTGTCCATGTGTATGTTCCTGTCATCAGTCTTTGTGTGTGGCCTGGTACATGGAGAAAGTGCTGCATCAGTTTTGGTGTTGGGACTGGGAGGCAGGCAGGGAGGTCGCCCCCTAGTTGCTTGATAGTGGAGGAGAGGGGTCTTTAGAGAGGTCCAGCAGCAGGGGTCTTGGTCCATCAGGGCCTTTAAAGTTAATCTAGAGATGTATTCCAACAGATAAGTCAGAAGAAATATAATTGTTACTATGAGGGGCAAAGAATTATGTAGTGCAAAAACTAAATAAAACTGCTTCTTTCAAATTATGTCATTGTAATGTACTTGGTGTAAAATGGTTTGTATGTATGTGGGTTGTTATTAATACAGTCTTCTATAGATATAAATCAACATAATTTGCATTGTGTTGTGAAATATGCACTTTCAAGGACAATTTGTAAGGTCACAGATCTTGCAATCTGAGTACAACAGAACAAATACGGTTGTGCATCTCCTCCCTCAATGGTTTAGAGAAAGGACATAGGATGGTTTACAATATACTGTAAATACACTTAGAAGTACCTGTTTATATTCAATGACAACATTTGTCTTGCATCCCATGTCCTTGCCTACTTCTCAATTGTATATGATAGAAGAATGTCCAGGGTCACTCCCCTCTGACCGTCTTCTCCAATATAGGTTTTGAAAAGGAGGCAAGGAGAGAGAGAGGATGTAAGCAATTCAGGAAATGTGTTTGGCCAATGTGTGAGTTCGAACAGGTGCGTGGGGCAGACTTGAAAAGTTCTGTTGTTCAAAACTTCCTTCTATACCCTATCGACTTCAAATAGAATGGGGACTTACATCTGCGTTCTGCCTGTCTGGTCTGTCCTGGTGGAAGTTGTAATATAGTGCTGCCAGCAGTGTTCTGGCCTCAGACTGATAGTGAAAAGGAAAAACGCTTGCTGGCGTACATTAGAATATGGTTCTGGTAGCACTCAAGATCAGCTGTTGATCTCTAAAAAAATCACAAAAAAAGAACAAAGAGAAGTCATAATGAATGCGTCATGAAATCAACTCAATTGTAATCCTCCTTTGGCTGTGTGCAAGTCAACCAAGTCAAGGAGACCAATTTTTTGTCATTATTTTCAGACAGCAAAATGTTTGTGGCCAACGACTTCCTATTCCAGACGCATTGACCTTTTTGGGCAGATCTATATGATAAAGACAGCATGCAATATGTGACCAACCGGCTCAAATCGATTTTATGTAGCAAAATTTGAAATTCAGTTTTTTTACATTGGATTAAAGTAGAGACTCAGAGCTAGAAAATTGTATATCATACACTACAGTTGAGGAACAATGGGAAAGTAATTCTGCTTTGAAAGTTGAAAAACTAGCTAACCAACCAGGTTCAATGTTAGCTAGCTAACAGGCTCTGAGATACTAAGAATACAAGATCATGCACTTAACTTTAGCCAGCGAGCTAGCTAGCTATCTGTACACTTGAAATGAAAGGACTTTGTCAAAATTAGAAATGTGTAATATTTAAAAATGTAGCTACAGTTGAAGTCTGAGGTTTACGTACACCTTAGCCAAATACTTTTAAATGCCATTTTTCACTATGTGACATTTAGTCCTAGTAAAAATTCCCTGTCTTAGGTCAGTTAGGATAACCACTTTAGTTTAAGAATGTGAAATGTCAGAATAATATTTCAGATTTTATTTCTTTCATCACATTCCCAGTGGGTCAGAAGTTTACATACACTCAATTAGTATTTGGTAGCATTGCCTTTAAATAGTTGGGTGCATTTTGGCCCATTCCTCCTGACAGAGGTAGTGTAACTGAGTCAGGTTTGTAGGCCTCCTTGCTTTCACATGCTTTTTCAGTTCTGCCCACAAATGTTCTATGGGATTGAGGGCTAGGGCTTTGTGATGACCACTCCAATACCTTGACTTTGTGGTCCTTAAGTCATTTTCCACAACTTTGGATGTCACACCCTGACCTTAGTATTCTTTGTTTTCCTTGTTATTTTGGTTAGGTCAGGGTGTGACATGGGTGATGTATGCTTTTTGTCTTGTCTATGGGTTTTGTATGTTTATGGGGCTGTTACAATTTACCTAGAAAGGAATGTCTATGGTTGCCTAGATTGGTTCTCAATTAGAGGCAGCTGTCTATCGTTGTCTCTGATTGGGAACCATATTTAGGCAGCCATATTCTGTGGGTACTTTGTGGGTGATTATCTATGTATGTTGCTTGTTAGCTCAGTTCTTATAGCTTCACGGTCGTTTTTCGTTTATTGTTTTGTATTTAATGTTCAGTGCTTTCTTTAATTAAAATATAATCATGAACACATACCACGCTGCGCTTTGGTCTACTCCATACGACGATCGTGACATTGGAAGTATGCTTGGGGTCATTGTTCATTTGGAAGACCGATTTGTGACCAAGCTTTAAATTCCTGATTGATGTCTTGAGATGTTGCTTCAATTTATCCACATAATCTTCCACCCTCATGATGCCATCTATTATGTGAAGTGCACCAGTCCCCCCTGCAGCAAAGCACCCCCACAACATGATGCTGCCACCTCCATGCTTCACGGTTGGGATGATGTTCTTTGGCTTGCAAGCCTCCCCCTTTTTCCTCCAAACATAATGATGGTCATTATGGCCAAACAGTTCTATTTTTGTTTCATCAGACCAGAGGACATTTCTCCAAAAAGTACGATCTTTGTCCCCATATGCAGTTGCAAACCGTAGCCTGGCTTTTTTATGGCGGTTTTGGAGCAGTGACTTCTTTCTTGCTGAGTGGCCATTCAGGTTATATCGATATAGGACTCGTTTTACTGTGGATTTACTGTGGATATAGATACTCCAGCATCTTCACAAGGTCCTTTGCTGTTATTCTGGAATTGATTTGCACTTTTCACACCAAAGTACACACATTTCACTTCTGGCGCCGACAGAGATGGCCGCCTCGCTTCGCGTTCCTAGGAAACTATGCAGTTTTTTGTTTTTTTACGTGTTATTTCTTACATTAGTACCCCAGGTCATCTTAGGTTTCATTACATACAGTCGAGAAGAACTACTGAATATAAGATCAGCATCAACTCACCATCAGTACGACCAAGAATATGTTTTTCGCGACGCGGATCCTGTGTTCTGCCTTACAAACAGGACAACGGAGTGGATCCTATGCAGCGACCCAAAAAAACGACTCCGAAAGAGAGGGAAACGAGGCGGTCTTCTGGTCAGACTCCGGAGACGGGCACACCGTGCACCACTCCCTAGCATTCTTCTTGCCAATGTCCAGTCTCTTGACAACAAGGTTGATGAAATCCGAGCAAGGGTAGCATTCCAGAGGGACATCAGAGACTGTAACGTCCTTTGCTTCACTGAAACATGGCTCACTGGAGAGACTCTATCCGAAGCGGTGCAGCCAACGGGTTTCTCCACGCATCGCGCTGACAGAAACAAACATCTTTCTGGTAAGAAGAGGGGCGGGGGCGTATGCCTCATGGCCAACGTGACATGGTGTGATGAAAGAAACATACAGGAACTCAAATCCTTCTGTTCACCTGATTTAGAATTCCTCACAATCAAATGTAGACCGCATTATCTACCAAGAGAATTCTCTTCGATTATAATCACAGCCGTATATATCCCCCCCCAAGCAGACACATCGATGGCTCTGAACGAACTTTATTTAACTCTCTGCAAACTGGAAACGATTTATCCGGAGGCTGCATTCATTGTAGCTGGGGATTTTAACAAGGCTAATCTGAAGACAAGACTCCCTAAATTTTATCAGCATATCGATTGCGCAACCAGGGGAGGAAAGACCTTGGATCATTGTTACTCTAACTTCCGCGACGCATATAAGGCCCTGCCCCGCCCCCCTTTCGGAAAAGCTGACCACGACTCCATTTTGTTGATCCCTGCCTACAGACAGAAACTAAAACAAGAGGCTCCCACGCTGAGGTCTGTCCAACGCTGGTCCGACCAAGCTGACTCCACACTCCAAGACTGCTTCCATCACGTGGACTGGGAGATGTTTCGTATTGCGTCAGATAACAACATTGGCGAATACGCTGATTCGGTGTGCGAGTTCATTAGAACGTGCGTTGAATATGTCGTTCCCATAGCAACGATTAAAACATTCCCTAACCAGAAACCGTGGATTGATGGCAGCATTCGTGTGAAACTGAAAGCGCGAACCACTGCTTTTAATCAGGGCAAGGTGTCTGGTAACATGACCGAATACAAACAGTGCAGCTATTCCCTCCGCAAGGCTATCAAACAAGCTAAGCGCCAGTACAGAGACAAAGTAGAATCTCAATTCAACGGCTCAGACACAAGAGGCATGTGGCAGGGTCTACAGTCAATTACGGACTACAGGAAGAAATCCAGCCCAGTCACGGACCAGGATGTCTTGCTCCCAGGCAGACTAAATAACTTTTTTGCCCGCTTTGAGGACAATACAGTGCCACTGACACGGCCTGCAACGAAAACATGCGGTCTCTCCTTCACTGCAGCCGAAGTGAGTAAGACATTTAAACGTGTTAACCCTCGCAAGGCTGCAGAACCAGACGGCATCCCCAGCCGCGCCCTCAGAGCATGCGCAGACCAGCTGGCCGGTGTGTTTACGAACATATTCAATCAATCCCTATACCAGTCTGCTGTTCCCACATGCTTCAAGAGGGCCACCATTGTTCCTGTTCCCAAGAAAGCTAAGGTAACTGAGCTAAACGACTACCGCCCCGTAGCACTCACATCCGTCATCATGAAGTGCTTTGAGAGACTAGTCAAGGACCATATCACCTCCACCCTACCTGACACCCTAGACCCACTCCAATTTGCTTACCGCCCAAATAGGTCCACAGACGATGCAATCTCAACCACACTGCACACTGCCCTAACCCATCTGGACAAGAGGAATACCTATGTGAGAATGCTGTTCATCGACTACAGCTCGGCATTCAACACCATAGTACCCTCCAAGCTCGTCATCAAGCTCGAGACCCTGGGTCTCGACCCCGCCCTGTGCAACTGGGTACTGGACTTCCTGACGGGCCGCCCCCAGGTGGTGAGGGTAGGCAACAACATCTCCTCCCCGCTGATCCTCAACACTGGGGCCCCACAAGGGTGCGTTCTGAGCCCTCTCCTGTACTCCCTGTTCACCCACGACTGCGTGGCCACGCACGCCTCCAACTCAATCATCAAGTTTGCGGACGACACAACAGTGGTAGGCTTGATTACCAACAACGACGAGACGGCCTACAGGGAGGAGGTGAGGGCCCTCGGAGTGTGGTGTCAGGAAAATAACCTCACACTCAACGTCAACAAAACTAAGGAGATGATTGTGGACTTCAGGAAACAGCAGAGGGAACACCCCCCTATCCACATCGATGGAACAGTAGTGGAGAGGGTAGCAAGTTTTAAGTTCCTCGGCATACACATCACAGACAAACTGAATTGGTCCACTCACACAGACAGCATCGTGAAGAAGGCGCAGCAGCGCCTCTTCAACCTCAGGAGGCTGAAGAAATTTGGCTTGTCACCAAAAGCACTCACAAACTTCTACAGATGCACAATCGAGAGCATCCTGGCGGGCTGTATCACCGCCTGGTATGGCAACTGCACCGCCCTCAACCGTAAGGCTCTCCAGAGGGTAGTGAGGTCTGCACAACGCATCACCGGGGGCAAACTACCTGCCCTCCAGGACACCTACACCACCCGATGTCACAGGAGGGCCATAAAGATCATCAAGGACATCAACCACCCGAGCCACTGCCTGTTCACCCCGCTATCATCCAGAAGGCGAGGTCAGTACAGGTGCATCAAAGCTGGGACCGAGAGACTGAAAAACAGCTTCTATCTCAAGGCCATCAGACTGTTAAACAGCCACCACTAACACTGAGTGGCTGCTGCCAACACACTGACACTGACTCAACTCCAGCCACTTTAATAATGGGAATTGATGGGAAATTATGTAAATATATCACTAGCCACTTTAAACAATGCTACCTTATATAATGTTACTTACCCTACATTATTCATCTCATATGCATACGTATATACTGTACTCTATATCATCGACTGTATCCTTATGTAATACATGTATCACTAGCCACTTTAAACTATGCCACTTTGTTTACATACTCATCTCATTTGTACATACTGTACTCGATACCATCTACTGTATCTTGCCTATGCTGCTCTGTACCATCACTCATTCATATATCCTTATGTACATATTCTTTATCCCCTTACACTGTGTACAAGACAGTAGTTTTGGAATTGTTAGTTAGATTACTTGTTATTACTGCATTGTCGGAACTAGAAGCACAAGCATTTCGCTACACTCGCATTAACATCTGCTAACCATGTGTATGTGACAAATAAAATTTGATCTCTAGGTGACAGAACTCGTCTCCTTCCTGAGTGGTATGACGGCTGCGTGGTCCCATGGTGTTTATACTTGCAAACTATTGTTTGTACAGATGAACATGGTACTTTCATGCGTTTGGAAATTGCTCCCAAGGATGAACCAGACTTATGGAGGTCTACAATTTTTTTTCTGAGTACTTGGCTGATTTCTTTTGATTTTCCCATGTCAATCAAAGAGGCACTGAGTTTGAAGGTAGGCCTTGAAATACATCCACAGGTACACCTCCAATTGACTCAAATGATGTCGATTGGCCTATCAGAAACTTGTAAAGCCATGATATCATTTTCTGGTATTTTCCAAGCTGTTTAAAGGCACAGTCAACTAAGTGTATGTAAACTTCTGACCCACTGGAATTGTGACACTGAATTATAAGTGAAATAATCTGCCTGTAAACAATTGTTGGAAAAAATTACTTATCATGCACAAAGTAGATGTCCTAACCGACTTTCCAAAACTATAGTTTGAGGTTGAGGCGAGGGGTTCCCCTCAGGTAACTCCACCCCCCCCCCTGTTCAGCTGAAACGGTGGCGCAGGGAATGCAAAAATATTCTTAGAAATATTTAACCTCCACACATTAACAAGTCCAATACCTCAAATGAAAGATAAACACCTTGTTCATCTACCCAGCGTGTCAGATTTTTAAAATGTTGTACGGCGAAAACACAGCATATATTTATGTTAGACCACCACCAAAACAAAGAAAAAAACGTAGCCATTTTGTACCACAAAAGATCAAATGACAAAAGCAGGATAAAAAAAAAATATCATTCACTAACCTCTTGAAAATCTTCAGCAGATGACAGTCATATGACATGTTACACAGTACATTTATGTTTTGTTCGATAATATGCATTTTATATCCATAAATCTCAGTTTACATTGACGCCATGTTCAGAAAATGCTCCAAATTGTCCGGAGGAATTATAGAAAGCTACGCCAGATAACAGAAATACTCATCATAAACTTTGACTAAAGATACATGTTCTACATATAATTAAAAAGATAAACTGGTTCTTAATGCAACCGCTGTGTCACATTTTTTTTTAAGTTACGGAAAAAGCCTAACATTGGAATATTCTGAGACTGCGCTCAGACGTAACAATATTTCTCCGCTATGTTGGAGTCAACAGAAATACAAAATTACAACATAAATATTCCCTAACCTTTGATAATCTTCGATCAGAATGTAGTGCAAGGAGTCCTTGTTCAACAATAAATTGTTTTGTTTCATAATGTTCAATTCTAGTGTCCATGTAGCAGCATTTGCTATCACTTTCAGCTCAAATGCCCAAAAAATGACTTCTGGTCCAGGATAATTTTGCATCAAAACTTCCAAATTACATATTACAGGTCGACGAAACTGGTCAAACTAAGTGCAGAATCAATCTTCAGGATGTTATAATCATACAGATCAAATATCATTCCAACCGGGACATCCATGCTCATCTGAGGCTGATTGGAACAAAGGAAGCACTCTAACGCATACGCGCCTTCAAGCACATGAAAATCTTTGCGACACTTACTACTTTTCTTCACATTAGGTCAAAGTTCACAGCAAATGCTCCATTACACTTTCTACTGAATGAGGACGTCTAGTGGAAGCCATAGGAAGTGTTTCCAGATCCATAACTTGTTGGGAAGGGAGGGGGCGATGACGTCAAAGTTGCCCCAACTTTCAGGATTTCAAAACTAGTTTGGAAGATTGCCTGCCCTGTGAGTTCTGTTATACTCACAGACATAATTCAAACGGTTTTAGAAACTTCAGAGTGTTTCCGGGAACGTAATCATAGCCTCAAGCTCATTACCATAACGCAACGTTTCCTATTCATGAAAATCGCAAATTAAATGAAATAAATATATTGAAACACAAGCTTAGCCTTTTGTTAACAATACTGTCATCTCAGATTTTCAAAATATGCTTTTCAACCAAAGCTACACAAGCATTTGTGTAAGAGTATTGATAGCCTAGCATAGAATTAAGCCTAGCATTCAGCAGGCAACATTTTCACAAAAACAAGAAAAGCATTCAAATAAAATAATTTACCTTTGAAGAACTTTTGATGTTTTCAATGACGAGACTCTTAGTTAGATAGCAAAAGATTATTTGTGTAGACGAAATAGCTTCGTTTTGTTCATCACGTTTGGCTAAGAAAAATACCGGAAAATGCAGTCACTTACAACGCCAAACTTTTTTCCAAATTAGCTCCATAATATCGACAGAAACATGGCACAAGGTGTTTTTCACATATCTATTTGATAATCTATCAGTGGTGGCAGCTGGCTTCTCAACAGAAGCAAACGGAAAAATACTGCAGCTGGAGATTACGCAATAATTGCAACGGAGGACACCAAGCGACCAGCTGGTAGATGTAGCCTCTTATGGTCAATCTTCCAATGATAAGCCTACAAATACGTCACAATGCTGTAGACACCTTGGGGAAAACGTGGAAAATGTAAGCTGACTCCTAGCTCCTTCACAGCCATATAAGGAGTCATTGGAATGAGGCAGTTTCAAAAAATGGGGCACTTCCTGATTGGATTGTTATCTGGGTTTCGCCTGTAACATCAGTTCTGTGGCACTCACAGACAATATCTTTGCAGTTTTGGAAACGTCAGAGTGTTTTCTTTCCAAAGCTGAATTATATGCATAGTCGAGCATCTTTTAGTGACAAAATATCTTGTTTAAAACGGGAACGTTTTTCATCCAAAATGTAAAAGAGCGCCCCCTATATCGAAGAAGTTAAAAAAGCTGTGTTAAACAGGATTACCTACACATACTAACCAGCTCAAATAGACAGAAGTGTGCTATATGGCAGACCAATCTGAACTTCTCTCGGCATGTCCAGCCCAGTCATGGCTAGCAGGAAGTTTGCGGTCCTTTTCTGTGGCTAAACCAACTAGGCTCGTAATTTTAAGAATGTTATTCATATTTACAAATGGCATGAAAGTTCACAAGTTCCAGAAGGCCTTTCTGCGGAAAAAAAATGCATTTTGATAAAAAAAAAATAGATGAGACAATCTGGATAAAAAATATACACTAAAAATAATATCAAATATATTTTTTATATCCAAAATAAAATATTAAAAGATACAAATACATTTGTGCAAGCATCCTTACTTGGGTGGATGCCAACCAGTGTCTAAATAGCATAGGAAGTTCAAAGATACAAGTCTATGACATCCTACATTGCATGCATGTAGAGAAGTACAATAAACCCATGCTAGCATTGGGTTAACTCACCCATTCAAGGATGCTTGCTGTGCCTCTCGAACTGATGTGGACCTCAAAGGGTGGAAGGGGATGGAAATCTTCACCTGATCCCTGGTTGTGGAATGGGCACCGATCCACAGGTAGCACATGAAGGTTTGTCAGATGTATTAAACTGACTTCATTAGTGATGGAAGCATGCTTGACAATGATGTCATCCTCGCAAATCACTTGATGTGGGTCAGGCGTTTCTGTGGATGGAGGTGCGTCTGTGGATGGAGGTGCGTCTGTAGCAGAAGACTCTTATAAAAGGATGGAGTCATGCACTGTCTCTTTCACACTGATGACCTGTAGTCTATCAGTGTGCAGCTGTGGATGGAGAGATCCACTCATTCTGTTTTAACACATAGAAAATGTAGATGCACATTTAAATGTATACATGGCTAAAGGCTTAGAATGATAAACATACCGCACACAAAGTGCAGAAATGTATTCTTTGTTCGAGCTACTGTCCCAAGAATCTTCAAACTCGTCAGACTCATCAGAATTTTCATTCACCTGTGATTCCTTAGAGGGACTCCAGGTCTCATCAGCACCACTCTTGTCTTCACCAATTTCATCATCCCAATCGATGCAATCGCAAATAAGACAGAATAATAATATAATGGCAAATTGTAAATACAAACAACAAAAGTAAGAACACTAGCTCATCACAAATACTAAGAACAATCTTACACACTATTCATTAGGTTATTGACCTATGGTCTCTTCAGAGATGCTCATATTTATCAGACTAAATAGAAGTGATAGAACATAACAAAAAAAGTAAATTCACTGAATAACATCTGTACAACATTGGTAATACACATAGGGTGATAATGTCTGGGAATAGTTAACGGGGAAAAAAAACTTGTGTAGCTTGTTTTCGCCTTTTGTTACCTTCATGGTGCTCGCATCTAGCTCAACCACTCCAGGCTCCTCCAGAAACTCATCCCTTCTTCAGAAAAAGAAAGTTGTTTATACTCTAATCATATCGTATGTTGAATACTAGAGAGAGAGAGACATGACAGTACAAGAGAGATACACCCCCACATAGGCTACTCAAAGAAGGCAGGCACAAAGATAGGGACATAACACAGAAACCAACCATGAATGATGCACACACAAGAAAGTTCACACTACTCAATAGCCATCATTGAAAGGAATAGGAACAGGGTGTCTAGCTAATCCTATTGAAATGAAGCATGTGTTCTCACCCATCTGACAGCATGGATGCCACTCCAATACTTGATGAAGCAGGCAGAGGTAACACTTCCCTTAGAGCGGATTGTGTTGGGGCCTTTCCATAACTAGATATTACATTTTGCGCATGTCCCATTATTATATCTGGCTAGCTAGCTAAGTTTTGTGAATACTAGCTAGCTACTTCACAAAACCTACCTAATGAGCTTGCTTGTCAACTCTCCACCAAGTACACAATGTTAGCTAGCTAACTAACATGTTTTCAGTAATGTTCTGTAATAACGTTAGTCACTTGGAAGTCTCAAAAAGGCGAAGCATGTATTGCCGAGCACCATTACAGCTGCTAACGTTACAGTAGAGCACCATTACAGTTTTATCACTCTCTAACAGAGAAATGCACATGAGACGTTAGCTAGCCGCCAACGCAAGATAATACAAAAAAACGTAACTGTAACGGCAGATCTCCTCCTCTTCGTCTGAAGAGGTGTAGCAAGGATCAGACCAATACGCAGCGTGGTAAGTGCCCATGTTTTACTAGAAAAGACTGAACACTATGAAATACAAAAACAATAAAGTGAATATAAACAAACCGAAACAGTTCCGTGGGGCACAAACACGGAAACAAACACCCACAAACCAACAGTGAAACCCAGGCTACCTAAATATGGTTCTCAATCAGGGACAACGATAAACAGCTGCCTCTGAGAACAATAATCAGGCCAAACACAGAAATAGAAAAAACATAGAAACACAAACAGACTGCCCACCCCAACTCACGCCCTGACCATACTAAATAAAGACAAAACAAAGGAAATAAAGGTCAGAACGTGACAGTACCCCCCAGGACCTGAAGCAAGGATATGCATATTCTTGATACCATTTGAGGAAATGTGAAATTAATGTAGCAGCACATTACACAATAGATCTGGTAAAAGATAATACAAAGAAAAAAGCACCTGTTTTCTAGTTCTATTTTTGTTGCATCATATTTGACATGAAAGAGAAAAGCCACACATTCAGCTAGGAAGCTAGATGTGGTTTACATGGTGTCCACAGTGTATGTGCAAAGTTTCAGACCGATAACTTCAAGAATGAGCAAGCTACATGACATTTAGTATATAGTATGAAGTCATCCAGGTGTCCCTCACGATTTGCCCAAATGTACCCAAGTGGCCTCCCAAGTTTCCGAATTGGTAAATTGATACATTTTCAAGAACATAACTATAGAAGACAAAAATGCTATGCTAATAAAAAATAAAAGTGTACACACTCCCAGGAATGTCCTACATGATGGATCATTAGCTTCCCTACATAAAATGTACAGGAGACATGACAAGAATGCTGATCCAATATCTCCAAACACAGAAGTGAAATATTTAAGATAAGGGCCAAGTGTTTTTATCCAACACTGATCTAATGTCATAAGTGAGCACACCACAAACCACACAAATAAAAAATAATAAATGTACAGACAATTTACAATTACAGTATTTGGAACACCCTCTTCACAAGATTGTGCTGTTGGTCCCAAATCCCAAGTTTCTTTCTGCTGTAAAGAACTTACCGTCCTCTACTACTAGGCTGGCTGGGTATTCACACCTCTAGATGGCCGGGCGGGGGTTTGTTGTGGAGGCAGAGAGAGCAGCAGTCAGACTAAGTGGGGGATGGAGGACTTGAAGTCAGTCTTTACCGCTATTGAAGATAATAAATAATAAAAAATCAGTAATAACTCAAGTTTATTACTTACTCTATTGAACCTTTATTTTAACAATACATCAATTAAACAACACGTCTATAAACTTATATAGAGTAGGGGAACACTGTGGTGAAGTGTGTGTACCAATTTCTTTAAATTAACCTTTATTAAACATAGTCAAGTCAGTACAAATTCTTATTTACAATGAAGCCTACCCCGGTCAAACCTGATGAAGATGGGCCAATTGTGAACTGCCCTATGGGACACCCATGCACGGCCTGATGTGTTGCAGTCTGGATCCGAACCAGGTGTTAGACGACTGTGCCACTCGGGAGCCCAATGTGTATTGTATGTTGACTTTGACATGTTGTGGTGTTCGAGTGCCTTGCTTGCTATTCATACACATTTCATTAGGGATTATATATATATAAAAACATAAAAAAAGAAACATCCCTTTTTCAGGACCCTGTCTTTCAAAGATAATTCGTTAAAATCCAAATAACTTCACAGATCTTCATTGTAAAGGGTTTTAACACTGTTTCCCATGATTGTTCAATGAACCACAAAGACACTAACAGCTTACAGACAGTAGGCAATTAAGGTCACAGTTATGAAAACTTAGGACACTAAAGAGGCCTTTCTACTGCCTCTGAAAACCACCAAAAGAAAGATGCACAGGGTCCCTGCTCATCTACGTGAATGTGCCTTGGGCACAAGGAGGCATGAGGTCCATACTATGAGACGCCTAAGACAGCACTACAGGGAGACAAGACGGACAGCTGATCTTCCTCGCAGTGGCAGACTGTGGGTAACAACACCTTCACAAAATGATCGGTACATCCGAACATCACACCTGCGGGACAGGTACAGGATGGCAACAACAACTGCCCAAGTTACACCAGGAATGCACAATCTCTCCATCAGTACGCAGACTGTCCGCAATAGGCTGAGAAAGGTTGGACTGAGTGCTTGTAGGCCTGTTGTAAGGTAGGTCCTCACCAGACATCACCGGCAACAACATCACCTATGGGCACAAACCCACCGTCGCTGGACCGGACAGGACTGGCAAAAAGTGCTCTTCACTGACGAGACGTGGTTTTGTCTCACCAGGGGTGATGGTCAGATTGGTGTTTATCGTTGAAGGAATGACCATTACACCGAGGCCTGTACTCTGGAGTGGGATCAATTTGGAGGTGGAGGGTCCGTCACGGTGTGTCACAGCATCATCGGACTGAGCTTGTTGTCATTGCAGGCAATCTCAAGTCTGTGCGTTACAGGGAAGACATCCTCCTCCCTCATGTGGTACCCTTCCTGCAGGCTCATCCTGACATGACCCTCCAGCATGACAATACCAGCCATACTACTCGTTCTGTGTGTGATTTCCTACAAGACAGGAATGTCAGTGTTCTGCCATGGCCAGCGAGGAGCCCGGATCTCAGTCCCATGGACCTGTTGGATCGGAGGGTGAGGGCTAGGGCCATTCCCCCCCAGATATATCTGGGAACTTGCAGGTGCCTTGGTGGAAGAGTGGGGTAACATCTCACAGCAAGAACTGGCAAATCTGGTGCAGTCCATGAGGAGGAGATGCACTGCAGTACTTAATCCAGCTGGTGGCCACACCAGATACTGACTGTTACTTTTGATTTTGACCCCCCCTTTGTTCAGGGACGCATTATTCCATTTCTGTTAGTCACATGTCTGTGGAACTTGTTCAGTTTATGTCTCAGTTGTTGAATCTTGTTATGTTCACACAAATATTTACATATGTTAAGTTTGCTGAAAATAAACGCAGTTGACAGTGAGAGGACGATTATTTATTTGCTGAGTTTACATGTACTGTATATATATATATATATATATATATATATATATATATATATATATATATATATATATATATACGTATATATATATATATATATATATATATATATAACAAACAAAGCAAGTATTTCAAAAATCTGTCAAATGAATACTATGCAACCATTCAAACAACTGCATTAGCATGAGAATATATATTTTTTAAACGTATTTCACTTACATAACTTAAGGGAACATTTTCACGATTGCCATATGGTTAGTGAGAAAGTCCATATTGCAAATGTACAGTCCCTTACTAGACGTCCGAAAACGTTTCTAAAATGTGCGTACGCCGTCGGGCCGTGCGGCAGGGCCGGATCTTCCAGGTAGTTATCAAACGAACTCTCTCGGACATTCGGTTTCCGTTTTATAAAATTGTCTAATTTTGGTCATTTTTCCGCTGTCCCGGTAAATCCCATAAGAGGGCGAATGGAATCATATTGCAAATTTACAAAACCTCACCAATCACGACGTGGCCTTAGTGAAACTTAGTGAGCCTAGGTTTAGCATAATGGGCAGTTGGCCCCGAACAAGATGGTGTCTAGGCCTCAATGGTTTTTGAGTTATGGCCATTTTTCTGGGATTAAAGGTCAAAAATGAAAATAGAAAAATAATTTGACCGCTTCACGTCAAAGTAAGTGAACCTACGGTGTCAATAAAAAAAGAACCAGCCATTTATCTATCGTCATTTAAGAAAAATCGTACAATGTCAAATTGGTGATGTTCAAAAATAGGTGGGGTTTTTTGTTGAAAAGTTACAGATCCAGTTGCAGTGTGTTCATACGAATCTTTTTAAAGTGTGCTTCGGAGCTCTGCGAGATTTCTGTGATTTTCTGAAATAACACACACTCATTCAACCCTCCATAAATAAGTCAGTTCTTAACATAAAGTCTTTAAACTCAGGATTCTGTAAGAGCATACGCCAAGCAAGATATGTGTTTATAGCTTGTGTTTATAGCTTATAGCTTATAGCTTATAGCTTCCTGTGCTGACCGGACGGGCCTTTAATTGGGGTCACAGTTTGTGTTTCAAAGGGTTAAAAAGGTCAGATCTTTCCAAAACTTCATATGTGTGACTAAGTAACCCTCATGAACTGTAAATCAGTCATTTCTCCCAACAGATGTCAAAGACAAACCTCTCACACGCACACACAGCAAGGATGGAGTGACAAAGTGAGGTGCTTAAAGACACACAGAGCCTGCAATTGCATTATCATAATCTCTAGGCTGTGCCGAGTTCAACGAGATGCCCCGCTTGACCGTAGCTCGCTCTGAGTGCAGCGACCTTGAAAAAAAGAAGGCCCAAAATGAAGCCTGGCCCTAAGTGTCATTTGCTTTTGGGTGACAGTGAGAGAACCGTTAGGGTGAGAAGCACAATTCGACCTTAGGTACGTTCCCGACGTCCTCCCGATCTGTGCAAGCCTAACCTTGACCATGTGGCATTAACCCTTAACAGTAAATCAGGGTTTTTTGATCTCACAGATTACAATTAATTCTTTCCCCATAGGAATACATTGCCTACTCCGCTAAAGTCAACCTGAAGCCTATGTGGGTTATGAGTGCCTTATGAACCTGTTTTCGATGACAGTCCATCAGGCCACTATGAGGTCTACCTGTGTCGATTCTAAGCTTCCTGAAGCAACCGGAAGTGGTTAAAATCACCCTAAAAGTGTTTTTCCATACCCAACCTTCAGTTTGATAGAAATAGTGCATTCAACCCTGTGTAAATCAGTCAGTTCTTAACGTAAATACTTAAAACTCAGGATTCTGTAAAAGCATACCCCAATGAGGATATGTCTTTCCTTTTAGCTTCCTGTGCCAACCCGAAGTGCCATAATAGGGGTCACAGGGGCTGTTTCGAAGGGTTAAAAAAGTCTGATCTTTCCAAAACTTCATATGTGCGATTAGGCAACCCTCATGAACTGTAAATCAGTCATGTCTCCCATAAAATTTCCAAGAAAAACTAAATCACACACACACAGCTTGGAAGGAGGGACACATTGGGGTGCGTAGAGACAGACAGTGCCTGCAATAGTTAGCTTTGTTCGAACTATTAAAGAACCGTCAGACCGTCAGGTTTCTGAAACTTTAGAAACCTGTTCTAGAGCTCAGGTCGATAGTGCGTGGTGAATTATGTGGCTCTAGAAGGTTCTCGGACCGAGAAACAGCCTCGTACATTTGCAATGACTTTAATTCATTTTTACATCACGAAAATGCCGACATTTAGAAATGTCCCAGAGTCGCAAGACTATGTGCATTGCGACCGCCTCGGCCCATATAGACGGACCCCAACGTTTCTGTCCGATAGCTCATTCAAGGACCCCATAGCAAGTCATGGAAAAAAGCGGATTTTCAGCACCAATTAAGGTCTTTGCTCAGGCACCAAATGACCTATCGAGCCAAAACTTGGGATTCGGGGTCACCTCAGCTAGGCCTACACATAATGTCAGAACTGGACGCGCAGCTAGAATGTAAGTACGTGTTTTACATTTTTATTATGGTTTGAACAGAAGGCATTGTGAATTTTGGGCCAGCTCTGAAGTATGTGATGGTTGGCTTCTAAACGAGTTGGAAAAAGTGGGTGTGGTGTCAGTTTATCAGTTTGGTGTCAGAATGATATCTAATTGACTGATGGACGGTGACTTGCTGGTGAATTTTGTCCATTTGCAATATGTTTAAACAGTGATGTACCATCACCAAAGTGACATTTTGAAATCAACCCCAACGAGCGATGGAGAGGAACCAGAATCACTGCCCAGCCATCCCGAGTTCATCGGGCCAGTCAATTTTGCCTTTCTGCAGGATTTTTGAGCATGACAAATTCGTGATGGTAAATGTCCATTGAAACATACTGCAAATGCACGTTGCATTTGCAATATGATTCAACAGTGAGAAACATCACCAAAGTGACATGATGAAATCAACACAACGAGTGATGGAGAGGAACCACTATCACTGCCCGGCCATCCCGAGTTCATCAGGCCAGTCAGTTTTGCATTTCTGCAGTATTTTTGAGCATGTCAAATTCGTGATGGTACATGGCAAATGGACATAACATCCTGATTTGGCATTTTCAAATCTTTGGACATTTCTTATGGCATTTGGCCAAAAAAAGTGACTTTTGCCTTCCTATGAAATCATATTGCAAATGGACAAAACATATGCCTTATGCACAAGTTAAAAAAATATATAAAAAAATATGATAATAAAATTGGACAAAAGTATATTTATACAGTTCTTACACGTGTTGACAAAAAAATGGACAAAAAAATCAAAAGAATTTCGAAAAACGGTCCAGAAAGCACTTTTTTAAGGGGGTGATACGTTTTTGAAAAAAAATTCAGTTTTTCAAAATGTTACTTTTGGGTCTTAACTTGTGTTACATTTGCAATATGAAAAATCACGTGGGAGTGCACTTGCCATCTGTTGGATTTTTAAAGTGTTACACTTGACATTTGCCATATGGCATTTGCAATAAACTTTGAATGAAACGACGCCGAAGTGAGTGGTATTGGACACCGTGTATATGGTTTGTCCAGTGCCAATGACTTACCATGCATTGTTGTACATTTCAGGGGGGTGTTCCCTTACTATTCTAAGGTCGTGTCCTCTCCTTTAGCTGTTGTCTAAACTACACTGCTCAAAAAAATAAAGGGAACACAATGTAACTCCAAGTCAATCACACTTCTGTGAAATCAAACTGTCCACTTAGGAAGCAACACTGATTGACAATACATTTCACATGCTGTTGTGCAAAGGGAATAGACAACAGGTGGAAATTATAGGCAATTAGCAAGACACCCCCAATAAAGGAGTGGTTCTGCAGGTGGTGACCACAGACCACAGACCACTTCTCAGTTCCTATGCTTCCTGGCTGATGTTTTGGTCACTTTTGAATGCTGGCGGTGCTTTCACTCTAGTGGTAGCATGAGACGGAGTCTACAACCCACACAAGTGGCTCAGGTAGTACAGCTCATCCAGGATGGCACATCAATGCGAGCTGTGGCAAGAAGGTTTGCTGTGTCTGTCAGCGTAGTGTCCAGAGCATGGAGGCGCTACCAGGAGACAGGCCAGAGCATCAGAAGACGTGGAGGAGGCCGTAGGAGGGCAACAACCCAGCAGCAGGACCGCTACCTCCGCCTTTGTGCAAGGAGGAGCACTGCCAGAGCTCTGCAAAATGACCTCCAGCAGGCCACAAATGTGCATGTGTCAGCTCAAAGTGTCAGAAACAGACTCCATGAGGATGGTATGAGGACCAGGTGGGGGTTGTGCTTACAGCCCAACACCGTGCATGACGTTTGGCATTTCCCAGAGAACACCAAGATTGGTTAAAATTCGCCACTGGCGCCCTGTGCTCTTCATAGATGAAAGCAGGTTCACACTGAGCACATGTGACAGACGTGACAGAGTCTGGAGACGCCGTGGAGAACGTTCTGCTGCCTGCAACCCCTCCAGCATGACCGGTTTGGCGTTGGGTCAGTCATGGTGTGTGGTGGCATTTCTTTGGGGGGCCGCACAGCCCTCCATGTGCTCGCCAGAGGTAGCCTGACTGCCATTAGGTACCGAGATCCTCAGACCCCTTGTGAGACCATATGCTGGTGGGGTTGGCCCTGGGTTCCTCCTAATGCAAGACAATGCTAGACCTCATGTGGCTGGAGTGTGTCAGCAGTTCCTGCAAGAGGAAGGCATTGATGCTATGGACTGGCCCGCCCGTTCCCCAGACCTGAATCCAATTGAGCACATTTGGAACATCATGTCTCGCTCCATGCTTTAGTCCAGGTCTGGGAGGACATCCCTCAGGAGACCATCCGCCACCTCATCAGGAGCATGCCCAGGCGTTGGAGGCACGTGGAGGCCACACACACTACTGAGCCTCATTTTGACTTGTTGTAAGGACATTACATCAAAGTTTTCCACTTTAATTTTGAGTGTGACTCCAAATCCAGTCCTCCATTGGTTGATAAATTTGATTTCCATTGATCATTTTTGTGTGATTTTGTTGTAAGCACATTCAACTATGTAAAGAAAAAAGTATTTAACAAGAATATTTCATTCATTCAGATCTAGGATGTGTTATTTTTGTGTTCCCTTTATTTTTTTGAGCAGTGTATATTAACTAACTGAGTCCATGACACTTTCCCGGTAGAGTTCGGCTGGAATATCATCAAAAATGTGTATACTTGGACTTTGATTTACCTTTTCCAGTATTAGTAGCCATATTGCAAGTTCAACATTTGCAAAACACTTAGGCATATCTGTGGGTTATGAAAACTAACGCGCTGCGACATGTTCTGGCATAGATTTCCAATGGTCACTCGTTAGCTCAAATGATTTTTTTATCAAAGAAAACTACACTACATTTTAGCTCTGGGACCCTTAGGGATGATAAATCAGAAAAAGATTTCACAATGCAAGAAAATGATTTATACCTTCAGATGTGAATGTATCAAACCTGTCGCCGTGATAAAAGTGTTTTGTTGTTGTGCACTCTCCTCAAACAATAGCATGCTGTTATTTCGCTGTAATAACTACTGTAAATTGGACAATGCAGTTATATTAACCAGAATGTAATCTTTCTGCCAATATAAGACACTTCTATGTACCGTGAAATTGGTATTCTAGTCACATTATGCATATTGAGCAACAACTGTCCCGTGGACAGGACACCGATCCATAAGATCTTGTTTTATATGTAATGTAGCTGCCTTAATGGACCTTAGGAAGAGTAGATGCTGCCAAATACACGTCACTGCTTGGTATGGCAACTGTCTGGCATCTGACCGCAAGGCTTTACAGATGGTAGTGCTTATGGACAAGCACATCACTGGGGCCCAGCTCATGCCATCCAGGACCTCTATACCAGGCAGTCAGGGGAAGGCCCTAAAAATTGTCAAAGACTGTTCTCTCTGCTACCTCACAGCAGAGATATGCACTAAGTCTGGAACCAACAGGACCCTGACCATCTTCTACCCAGAAACTATGCCTGCTAAATAGTAAAATACAGTGAACAAAAATATAAATACAATATGTAAAGTGTTGATCCCATGTTTCATGAGTTGAAATAAAAGATCACAGAAATGTTCAATACGCAACAAAAAGCTTATTTCTCTCAAATATTGTGCATAAATTTGTTTACATCCCTTTTAGTAAGCATTTCTCCTTTGCCAAAATAATCCATCCACCTGACAGGCGTAGGATATCAAGAAGCTGATTAAAGAGAATACTCATTACACAGGTGTACCTTGTGCTGGGGACAATAAGAATACACTCTAAAATGTCTCACAACACCTTAAATTGTCGTACAACACAATGCCACAGATGTTTCAAGTGTTGAGGGAGCATGCAAATGGCATGCGGACTGCGGGAATGTCCACCAGAGCTGTTTCCAGAGAATTGAATGTTCATTTCTCTACCATAACCTCCACATCTGCCTTTTTCACCTGCGGAATCGTCTGAGACAGGCCACTGGGACAGCTGATGAAACTGTAGGTTTGCACAACTAGAGCTGTGGCGGTCATGAAAGTTTGTCAGACGGTGATTGCCAAGCAAATAACTGCCGGTCTCACATTAATTTACCGTTAATTAACATAAACACATTTAGCATCTCCTGGCTTCCTACAAGCCACTGATGCAGACCTTTGGAACATCTATATTTTAAAAAGTCTAATAACTCCATGTAATATAGCCCACACTGTCACAATGAATCCATTATTTATTTTAGACAGGTCTAAAGAAAGATGATATAATGAAAAGTTAATCTATTTCAGAATAGCATGCTTTGAGTTGTCCTTATGTTAGCCCTGATCTAGCTATTCCATATAGCAGTGGACTACACTAGTTCATTTAGCAGCTTAGAATTTATTTGTGGCATTATTTTATAGTATGAATAATCTAATTGAACATAGCTGAATAAAATTGAAAGGATATTTAAAAAACTAAAACTAAAAAACTAACTAGTAAAATCTATATTAAATCAAGAATAGACTGTGAATCAAATTCAATTAATTAGCCTATGATATTAGTTAGATGTATTTAATTAATCTCTATTGAACAACAACAAAACATCTGGAAATTCTGGAGTCCTATTTTGACAGTAAAATATAGCAACTGTAGTCTAATTATCAACCCAAAATGTATGTCAATCACTGGTTAAGGTTGCACCTCAAAATATTTTGAGTCATGCATTCCTGATTGGATGAAACCACTTATTTATTGAGTACCTCAGTCCTATTTATTACACTTAATTAAGCACTATGGATAACTTAATACGATGAATACTCATGATTTGGGTCCGACCAAATCATCTTACCAAATCATGCGCTACTGCCACAAACTGTAAAAGTTAGTGGCACCAGTGAGATCTTGGGACGATGTTAGTCTGGAGCACTGTGGGAATTAACACTTAGGGTAAGAGTTGATTCAGAGCAACACATACGACAGGCACTATTTCCTATGTCGTTGGCATTGCTTTTATAACATATACGGCTACAGATGTAGTGAGGTTTTTACATATTGCATTTGTTTTAAACATGAGCTGGTTAAAAAAAGATGAAGACCATGTCTCACCAGTCACTGGTACAGAAATGGTTGAGAAATGCTGTATTGTACGTGTGGGTTTTTGTTGTCAATGTTTATAGTACCCCCTTACAAATAGGCCAATTTTTACCAGATTTTTTCCTGCATACAACTTTTATACCTACCTGGTGCATGCCGGCATGCCGGGGACGAGTGGTTGTGGTGGTCTTAAGAGGAATGCACTAACTTGAAATATATAAGAGTGTCTGCTAAATGAGTCAAATGTTAACTGGAGACCATTCAGACTGTTGGATAGGAGCCAAAGATAATTAGTCCATTGGAGAACCAGAGACAGGTAAGACCACTGAAACCATTAAGGATAGAGATAGAGCCAGAACCAGAGACAGGGAAGACCCATGAGAATATTGTCTGGATACTAGACAAGCAGGAAATGAGAACCAGATAAACAGGGAACTCTAACCAGACAGGCTGGGAAACCAGAGGCAGAGACTGGAGAGTGCAGATAGATTAATCTGGAACGATTAGAGACCTGTTGATAACTACGAACTTGGAACGCAATCAATTATAGTTCAGTACTTAAATTGTGACAGGGTCATACTAGAAAACTAGAATGTATGCTTCCCTGCTCTGTAAGCCCCTACCTACATAGAATACAGCACATACAAGGGGATGGACAAGTAGCTCTCTAATGATCCATGTCTACACACCCACTGTGTAAAAGCAGTTACCAAGATTCATGCACACACACTCGCTCACATTATGCATAAACACACACACACATATACACACATATTCCGATTATTGTTTACTGTACAGAGAGTGGATCTATCATTGCTTGGTCAGAGATAGCCGCAGAAAGCTTTTAAGGCATAGTATTTCCTGGAACTACGCTGCCAAAGATAAACCACTGGATCTTTTAATGGAGCAAAACAAAGCCATCCTTGGAAGCAGCCACAGATAATGTGAACAAATAAGTGTCTCATCTGTGTGAATGTAATCTTAAGGACACAAGGGCTAGCAATGTGCATGCCCTGCCCACCTGACGATCTCTACTTTTCAGTCATCTATTTCCTGTGTTTGAGGGGTGCAAAATCCATTTGTCACTTAAATCTTGCTGGATTGATTGGTTTAATTTTACTCTGGCGACTCTTGCTTGTGACATTCATTTTTACCATTAACATAGCAACCATGGAAACCAAATCAAATGAATGTGTAGACTTTACAGTGAAATGCTTACTTATGAGCCCGTTTACAACAATGCAGAGTTAAAAAGTAAGAAATGTGCAAATGAAAACAAAGTTACACAGTAACATCCAATTGAGGTGTCTTTTGAGTCGTAACCCACCATAAGAGTTGAGTGGTAAGCACACAAAAAAATATGAAAATGCACAAGAAATGTCAACCCGCTACCCA
This sequence comes from Oncorhynchus clarkii lewisi, assembly GCF_045791955.1. Taxonomy (NCBI): domain Eukaryota; kingdom Metazoa; phylum Chordata; class Actinopteri; order Salmoniformes; family Salmonidae; genus Oncorhynchus; species Oncorhynchus clarkii. The sequence continues at coordinate 2,608,213 of NC_092174.1, forward strand.
CCTGGACCTTTGCCGTGACCCACAGTTTCAGAACCACTGGTCTAGACAGCTAGGCATTTTAGCAATGAACCATTGCTAATGTTTGGTCCACTGCATCTGAATTGTAACCAATGCTCCAGGGTTTGGGGGCAGGGGTTGGGTTGGAGAATTAAGCTCTGTGTGCGCTCTAGTGGACATCATCTCTAATTTTGCCACTAAAAGCCACTAAAAGCTACTTGCACTCTAACTATAGCAACCTCCCTCTCACTGTCTGTCTGTCTCTCTCCCACTTCCACTGTCTCATCCACCACAGCCATCTTTCCTTACTTCCTCTCCCTCACTGTTCCTCTCCCTCTGTCTCAACTTGTCTTCTCTACAGTTTAAAGGGGTTACCATGAATTTGACAGTAATTTACAGGCAGCTCAGTGGCAAGTTAGCCTCCTGTAATATACAGTACCCGTCAAAAGTTTGGACACACCTACTCATTCAAGGGTTTTTCTTTATTTGTACTATTTTCTACATTGTAGAATAATAGTGAAGGCATCAACACTATGAAATAACAAATATGGAATCATGTAGTAACCAAAAAAGTGGTAAACAAATCAAAATATATTTGGAGATTCTTCAAAGTTGCCACCCTTTGCCTTGATGACAGCTTTGCACACTATTGGCATTCTCTCAACCAGCTTTGCCTGGAATGATTTTCCAACAGTCTTAAAGGAGTTCCCACATATGCTGAGCACTTGTTGGCCTCTTTTCGTCCACTCTGTGGTCCAACTCATCCCAAACCATCTCAACTGGGTTGAGGTCGGGTGATTGTGGAGGCCAGGCCATCTGATGCAGCACTCCATCACTATCCTTCAAATGGCCCTTACACAGCCTGGAGGTGTGTTTTGGGTCATTGTCCTGTTGGAAAACAAGTGATAGTCCCACTAAGCGCAAACCAGATGGGATGGCGTACCGCTGTAGAATGCTGTAGTAGCCATGCTGGTTAAGTGTGCCTTGAATTCTAAATAAATCACAGACAGTGTCACCAGCAAAGCACCCCCACACCACCACACTTCCTCCTCCACATGGGAACCACACATGTGGAGGTCATCCGTTCACCTACTCTGTGTCTCACAAAGACACAGCGGTTGAAACCAAAAATCTCTAATTTGGACTCATCAGACCAAAGGACAGATTTCCACCGATCTAATGTACATTGCTCATGTTTCTTGGCCCAGGCAAGTCTCTTCTTCTTATTGGTGTCTTTTAGTAGTGGTTTCTTTGCAGAAATTCGAGCATGCAGTCTCCGCTGTACAGTTGATGTTGAGATGTGTCTGTTACTTGAACACTGTGAAGCATTTATGTGTGTCACGCCTGCTCCCGCCCCCCATCCCTGGTGCTTCTCGTCTCCCATCGTCTATCCTTACAATTTGGGCTGCAATTTCCGAGGCCGGTAACTATAATGCACTTGCCCTCTGCAACAGAGGTAACTCTGGGTCTTCATTTCCTGTGGTGGTCCTCATGAGACCCAGTTTCATCATAGCACTTGAGGGTTTTGCGACTGCACTTTAAGATTTATTTGAGCAGTTCTTGCCATCATATGGACTTGGTCTTTTACCAAATAGGGCTATCTTCTATATACCACCCCTACCTTGTCACAATACAACTAATTGGCTCAAACACATTAAGAAGGAAAGACATTCCAAAAATGTACTTTTAACAAGGCATGTACGTATCAAAGCAAGTACCGTAAAATGTACTGTATTATACTGAAAACAAAAAAAAGCTACCATAATCAGAATTAATTAATTGAGGAGAGGGGTTTGTATTTCACAGTATTTTACTGTAATTGAAATGCAAGCATCTTCGCTGCTAGGTAAGGTGTTCACACATTACAGCATATTAATGAACATTTGGGGTTTTACAGGATATTCAGACCCCTTCACATTTTCCACATATGGTTACGTTACAGCTTTCTTCTAAAATGGATTTAATAAAAACATTTCCTTGTCAATCTATACACAATACCCCATAATGACAAAGCCTTCAGAATTTTTTTTGCAAATTAAAAACTGATCTAACATCTTTGGAGAGACCTGCAAATAGCTGTGCAGCGACGCTCCCCATCCAACCTGACAGTTTGATAGGATCTGCAGAAAAGAATGGGAGAAACTCCCCCAAATACAGTTGTGCAAAGCTTGTAGCGTCATACCCAAGTAGACTTGAGGCTGTAATCGCTGCCAAAGGTGCTTCAATAAAGTACTGAGTAAAGGGTCTGAAAACTTATGTAAAATGTGATATTTCAGTTTTAACATTTTTAAACATTTGCTAAAATGTCTAAAAACCTGTTTTTGCTTTGTCATTATTGGGTATTTTGTGCAGATTGATGACGGGGAAAAAACGATTTAATCCACTTTAGAATAAGGCTGTAACATAACAAAAAGTGTAAAAAGTCAAGGGGTCTGAATACTTTCTGAATGCACTGTATAGCACTTGCACTTCTAGAGGCCTTAACAAAGGCTTCCAACTGGCAGCGACTACAGGCCAATAGAGACCAAAAGGACATGGCAAAATGCTCAACCATTTAAGGTTTAACACTAGCTGCCTTCAAATCTGTACATTTGAAATTGATGGGGCACTGAAACCACATAGGAGTTACATTTGTACAGCATTCTTACTCACTGGTGCAAATATAGCTTCTTACAAGGCACATCTCAAAATATGTTGAGTTAAAAGTTTTGTTTTACCTTTATTTAACTAGGCAAGTCAGTTAAGAACAAATTCTTATTTTCAATGACAGCCTAGGAACAGTGGGTTAACTGCCTGTTCAGGAGCAGAATGACAGATTTGTACCTTTGTCAGCTTGGGGATTTGAACTTTCAACCTTTCGGTTACTAGTCCAATGCTCTAATGACTAGGCTACCCTGCCGCCCCAGGGTGCACCAAAGATACGGTTTGGTACTGTATTCTGTGGGGTGGAGACCTCAACTGGAGTTGCGAATAAGGGAGTGACCATTGAACAAGTTGGAGAAGTTAACTCCTAGGAGTAACATTGGATGGTCAGTTATCAAGTCACATTGACAAAGTTGATGGGGAGAGGCATGTATTTTATAAAAATATGTTTTTTGACACAAAGATCAACTGTACTAGTTGTTCAGGTTTGATTTTGTCCCATCTTACTTACTGTCATACTGTAATATGATCAGGTGGTGCAAAGAAAGACCTAGAAAATTTGCAGCTGGCTCAAAACAGAGCAGCACACCTTTCCCTGAACTGCACACACAGAACTAACATCAACAACATGCAAGCCTGTCTTTCATGGTTGTGGGTTGATGAGAAATGTACTTCTTCTCTTGTAGTCTTTTTAAGAAACATTTGTGTGTTGGAAGTGCCTAACCACTTGTATAATCTATTTGCGTACATTTAAAAACGGACAAGCTAACATTTAAAGTTGGCCTTTTCTACAGAAACAGATGGTGCATTACTCTAAGCAGTAGGAAGCAGATTATTCAATCAACCTTTTTATCTGTGCTTGATTATGGTGATATTATTTGTCCAGGTGCATCTGCTACTACTCTTGGTGCCCTTCGTTTTGTTACAGGTGACAGTTTTGATACTCATCCCTGCAACCTGTATCAAAAGGTTGGCTGGACTTTGCCATAGATTTCTACGCAGGGCCCGACTTCATAAACTTCCATCTTATCTATTTGTTCCGTTAAAGTATATACACCTGAGTTGCCTAACACCTTCACAGGATTGGTTAAGTCTTGAGGTTGAAGTGTACCTGTGATGAAAATTACAGGCCTCTCTCATCTTTTTAAGTGGGAGAACTTGCACAATTGGTGGCTGACTAAATACTTTTTTGCCCCACTGTATATGTGTGTATATATATAAAGTCACTTTAATAACTCTACCTACATGTTCATATTACCTCAACACCTTTGCCCCCACACATAGACTCTGTACCGGTACTCCCTGTATATAGCCCCGCTATTGTTATCTACTGCTGCTCTTTAATTATTTGTTATTCTTCTCTCTTACTTTAATTTTTTAGGTATTTTATTGAAACTGCATTGTTGGTTAAGGGCTTGTAAGTAAGCATTTCACTGTTGTATTCGGCGCATGTGACAATTAACATTTGATTTTAATTGCAGATTTCTAAGGCTGGTAACGCTAATGAACTAATCCTCTGCAGCAGAGTTAACTCTGGGTTTTCCTTTCCTATGGCGGTCCTCATGAGAGCCAGTTTCATCATTGGCTTTACGGTTTATGCAACTGCACTTGAAATGTTCCGGATTGACTGACCTTTATGTCTTAAACTTGTCCTCAACTGGCCTACCTGGTTAAATAAAGGTGAAATAAAATTTAAAAAAATAAAGTAATGAGGGACTGTCATTTCTCTTTGCTTATTTGAGCTGTTCTTGCCATAATATGGACTTGGTCTTCTATCAAAAAGGGCTATCTTCTGTATACCAACCCTACCTTGTCACAACAAGGTTGGCTCAAACGCATTAAGAAGGAAAGAAATTCAACAAATTAACTTTTAACAAGGTACACATGTTAATTGAAATGCATTCCAGGTGATTACCTCATGACGCTGGTTGAGAGAATTCCAAGAGTGTGCAAAGCTGTCATCAAGGCAAAGGTTGGCTACTTTGAATAATCTCAAATGTAAAATATATTTTGTTTAACACTTTGTTGATTACTACATGATTCCATGTGTAATTTCATAGTTTTGATATTTTTACTATTTTCTACATTGTAGAATAATAGTGAAGACAAGGAAAAACCCTTGAATGACTAGATGTGTCCAAACTTTTTACTGGTACTGTATTGTGTGTATGTGTATGTCGTATTGTACAGGGCGCATTTGAAAATGAGACCTAGGTCTCAATATATCTTCCCTATTAAAAAAAAACATACATTCCCCACCAGACACACCACTATGGGTTTCTTCACGGTACCCAAACCAAATACAGCGTCACTCCGTTATGTATAGAGCCATGTCATCGTGTAATGCTCTACCACCAAGTTTAGCTTTAAAAAACAGTTAAACAACATATTGTATAACAGTGCCTCTCCTCCTCTTTATAAAGATCTAATTTAACTGTGCTGTATTTAAGAATATGTATATCGGAACATTTTGTAATTTTAAAAACATTTAAATGTTTTGGAATGGCCTAGTCAAAGCCCAGACCTCAATCCAATTGAGAATCTGTGGTATGACTTAAAAATTGCTGTAGACCAGCGGAACCCATCCAACTTGATGGAGCTGGAGTAGTTTTGCCTCGAAGAATGGACAATATTCCCAGTGGCTAGATGTGTCGAGCTTATAGAGACATGCTGCAAAAGGTGGCTCTACAAAGTATTGATTTTGGGGGGGGTGAATAGTTATGCACGCTCAAGTTTTCTGCTTTTTTTGTCTTATTTCTTTTTTGTTTCACAATTAAGAAATATGTTGCATCTTCAAAGTGGTCGGCATGTTGTGTAAATCAAATGAGGCAAACCCCCCCAAAACTATTTTAATTCCAGGTTGTAAGGCAACAAAATAGGAAAATGCCAAGGGGGGTGATCCTAATGGGGATCCTAATCAATTAAACAAAACCATAGCTCTCTTTTCCATAGCATCTCCCCTCCTCTCGTTCTCCCATCTCTCCGCCTCTCTGCAGGTGCTCTCTGTGTTGAGAGCTCTTTGCGACTACAATAAAACACTCAGGCCGTGTCAGCAGTTTATGGCAATGCAAGTGGAGACTGAGTTTTAGCTCCTTTAATGGAAACACTAAGACTGTATCAGTAGAGTTTATGGCAATTCAAGTGGATACTGAGTTTTAGAGAAAGGGACTCAGTCATCACCATGAGAGGAATACTTAATGGTTTAATATTGTGCTGCGTTTTGTCTTTCAAAAGCCTTGTGTTATAGTTCATCAAATGTGACACAGGTGCACTGCAAAGAATATGCCGTAATTTCCGTCTCATAATTCAAAGAAGCATGGAGGAATTAGTGGAGCGTGCGTGGAGAGAGTTGAAATAAAAAAAAATGTCAAGGTCACAGAGGATCATGTCAACGAGCTCAGAGAAAAATGTTGCGTGCCCAAAAAGTGGAATTGAGAGCAATAAATTAAATGTCGAGCACACATCTCCCTGCTCTGCTCTCACGTTACCAAAATATGATAGGCACACTTATTGACCAATCATAGTGCTGTTTTGTGTTATAATGACATTGATTGGCTAGCTAAATGGAAGGCAGGACCCATACAACCTGATGTTTACATCCCCAGGTTGGTACCTAGCCATTTGCAACATGGTGGACTCCCAGGAAGTCGCTTCTTCTCAGGTAAGAGCTAGATAGCTAATTCCACCTAATTCTATTTCAGTAGGTTTTTGATGATCTCATTATTTAAAGATTTGCCAGTGGATACCTGTAATGGTACACTCAGTAATTTCCAGTTCAGCTATAAACCGTTTTCTGATGTGATGTCCTTCCTTTGGATTTCATCACTCAATTATCTAGCAAATGTCTACCATATAGCTACTGTCACACATTGTATTCATCCTAGCTACGGTACTATCATTTGGCTTGCTATATTAGCCAGCTCTAGATACGAGTGCAAAATGTCTATTTTTATATTATCTAGAAAGGTTTTAAAAAGTCCATAAATTAGGTAGCTAGCTAGCTAGGTTGGAAACTCCTAGGGAAGAGCTAGCTAATCTAGTTTGCTAGCTAACTAACTCACACCATCAGCTGAGTACATTAATATAGCTAATGATAGGTTTCTAGAAAATAAACAATATATTTGCTAGTTATATTTTAAAGCTTTAAGCACATAATTCTCAGACAGAATTTTAGCAGATGCTCTTATCCAGAGCGACTTACAGGAGCAATTAGGGTTAAATGCTTTGCTCAAGTGAACATCAGATTTTTCACCTGGTCGGTTTGGGGATTTGACCAAGCAAACTTTTGGTTACTGGCCCAATGCTCTTAGCTGCTAGGCTACCTACCGCCCTAGATAGAAAAACAGGTAACTGCCATAACAATGGAAAAGCTTGAGTAAATTAGGGAAAGCAGGTGCTTCTACACAGGTGTGGTTAATTAAGCAATTAACCTGTCTAGGACTGGGGTTCCGCTCGTTCCGCTACCGGAACCCCTCGCCAACAGCCAATGAAATTGCAGGGCGACAAATACAAATCAACAGAAATCTCATAAATCAAATTTCTCAAACATACAAGTATTAGGCACCATTTTAAAAGATACAATTCTCGTTAATCCAGCCACAGTGTCTGATTTAAAAAATGCTTTACAGCGAAAGCTCCACAAACGATTATGTTAGGTCACCACCAACTCACAGAAAAACCCAGCCATTTTTCCAGCCAAAGAGAGGAGTCACAAAAAGCACAAATAGAGATAAAATGAATCACTAACCTTTGATGATCTTCATCAGATGACACTTATAGGACTTCATATTTTGTTCAGTAAAGTTCATATTTATATCCAAAAATCATATTTTACATTGGCGTGTTATGTTCAGTAGTTCCAAAACATGAATTTACAGAAATAGTCATTATAAATGTTGGTGAAAATACATGCATGATACATTAAAATATAGATACACTTCTCCTTTAATGCAACCGCTGTGTCAGATTTTTTTTTTACTTTACGGAAAAAGCATAATCTGAGGACGGCGCTCAGAGCCCAAAACAGCCGCCATGTTGCGCAGTCAACATTAGTCATAAATAGCATTATAAATATTAACTTACCTTTGATGATCTTCATCAGAATGCACTCCCAGGAATCGCAGTTCCACAATATATATTTGTTTTGTTCGATAATGTCCATCATTTATGTCCATTTATGTCCAAATAGCTTCTTTTGTTAGGGCGTTTGGTAAACAAATCCAAAAGAGCGTTTAGGTCCAGTCGGACGAAAAGTTCAAAAAGTCATATTACAAGTCGAAGGAACTTGTCAAACTAAGTATAGAATCAATCTTTAGGATGTTTTTATCATAAATGTTCAATAATGTTCCAACCAGAGAATTCCATTGCCTGTAGAAAAGCAATGGAACGAGAGATACCTCTCATGTGAAATGCGTGTGACTGAGAACGAGGCTGCTGCCAGACCCCTTAGTCAAACAGCTCTCATCCGGCCCCCCTTCACAGGAGAAGCCTGAAACAACGTTCTAAAGACGGTTGGCATCTAGTGGAAAATAACCCATATCCCACTGTGAATTTGATAGGGGCTGAGTTCAAAAACTACAAACCTCAGATTTCCCACTTCCTGTTTGGATTTTTTCTCAGGTTTTTGCCTGCCATATGAGTTCTGTTATACTCACAGACATCATTCAAACAGTTTTAGAAACTTCGGAGTGTTTCCTATCCAATACTAATGATAATATGCATATATTAGCATCTGGGACTGAGTAGGAGGCAGTTTACTCTGGGCACGCTATACATTCAAAAGTGAAAATGCTGCCCCCTATCCCAAAGAAGTTTTAACATCCCATCATGATTAGGGTCATGTATTAAAATGCTGGGCAGGCCATAGGATGCCCCCCCATAGGATGACAATGTCCCAATCCACAGGGCACGGGTGCCTAAATGGTTTGATGAACATGAACACAATGTAAACCATATGCCATGGCTGTCTCAGTCACCAGATCTCAACCCAATGTAACACTTATGGGGCGATTCTGGAACAGCGCTTTCCACCACCATCAACAAAACACCAAAGGATGGAATTTCTCACGTACGAATGGTGTCACATCCCTCCAATAGAGTTCAGACACTTTTAGAATCTATGCACCATTGAAGCTGTTCTGGCTCATCGTGACCCAAGGCTCCATTAAGACACTTCATGTTGGTGTTTCCTTTACTTTTGCAATTACCTGTAGATCCACACATGTTATTGTCTATATCATGCAGAATTGTCATCTCATTCTTACTTAGTGATTTTGTTCTATAATACAAACGTGGATGATTTCTGTCCCAGGTAGATGCAAAAATCTGTTAACTTTCGCAAGGAAGAAAAACGTGCACAGAGTTCCGTCCCCTGGGACTAGCTTTGCAAAAATCCAGTAACTTTCCAGAAAACTCGGTTGGAATATTCCCGGAATAAGCAGGAACTCTGGACTCCTACAACTATGATTTCTGGAAAACCTGGGGATTTTGGGGAAGTTACTGGATTTTTACTGAAGTTACTGAATGTCCTTTAGTTTCCCAGACCAGCCTGACCAAGACCATGAACCTATTGCATTTAAGCTAGCTAGCTACTGTACCTAATGATATTTATTATCATCTTTATAGATAATAGAAATATATTTGTTTTCCCCTCAGATCTAGAGCTGCTTATTATAGCAAGCCAGCATGTCATTGTAGATTTGCGAGCACACAGAATCATACCGCGTAGCACAGCTTACAGCTGCTGCATTTTGAGAGAGCGCAGGCAAGTATACCATGAACAGGGAGATGCTGTGCTCGACACTTCATTTCTTGCACTCAATTCCACTTTCGTAGCACGCAACATTTTTGTCTGAGCTCTTTGCTCTCTCTCAGCTCCTCAACATGATCCTCTGCACCCTCAATACTTTTTATCTGAACTCTTAACTCGATCCACCTGTGCTCAACATGCATTTGAATTGTGAGAGACGGAAATTACGCCATAAAAGAAGCACAATTTGCTAAGGTCTGTAGCATACACATGCTTTTGGAATGGTGACACGTTCAATGAACCACCCGTTTATATTGTGTTGTAAATGAATTGATGCAACGGCACAAAGAAGCATTGAAAGAGAGTGAATCTGTTAGAACTGATCTGTGACCCGCTAGCACCTCCCCTGTTAAGAGGGGAATAAGGCAACCTCATAGTTACACACAAGAAAACTGTATTGCCACAGGGAATAGATGTGGGAAGGATGTGGTTCTGTAATACAGGAGATAAACAGTAATGAATAGGCTGTAGACAATTAGCATAGCATGAGCATGAATCCAATACAAGAGCACTGGTAAGGACTGTATAGATCAAGGGTAGACAAGCAGACATTTTTTATTTTTTTATTTAACTAGGCAATTATCATTAATTACGAACAGTAAATCGTAAACACACAATAACAACAACTCACTTTTGTACACACTCCATCCCACAAGTCCAAGTGAAGAGACACTGGCTTACACAGTCAGAACAGCTGTCAGGTGTCCTTCCCCCTAACAACTTTCCCCTTAGCAACCTATCAGGGCCCAGGTCACACAGGTCAGAGAGAGTTTGAGAGGCAGGTTTATGGTACCCCCTAGACTCTCAGGCTCTAGTGATGGGGGGTGGGGAGTGGAGTTCAGCTCAGGGCTGTGAGGTGCTGATAATAGTCACAGGCAGGGAATTCATAACAATCATTATTATGTTGCTATTTTCTTAGGTCTGTAGCAGAGAAATGCTTTTGGTTATGCTTTCTAAGAAGCATTTGTTTATATTGCGTTATAAATTTAATAAAATCACATACACATATTTAGCAGTTAATGCGAGTGTAGCGAAATGCTAGTGTTCCTAGCTCCAACAATGCAGTAGTATCTAACAAGTCACAACAATAAAAGTAAAATAATAATATATAAATATTAGGATGAGCAACGTCGGAGTGGCATTGACTAAAATACAGTAGAATAGAATACAGTATGTACATATAAGATGAGAAAAGCAGTATGTAAACATTATTAAAGTGACCAGTGATTCCATGTATATGTATATAGGGCAGCAGCCTCTAAGGTGCAGGGTTGATTAGCCGGGTGGTAGCCAGCTAGTGATGGCTATTTAACAGTCTGATGGTCTTAAGATGGAAGCTGTTTTTCAGTCTCTCAGTCCCAACTTTGATACACCTGTATTGACCTCGCCTTTTGGATGATAGCGGGATGAACAGGCGTTGGCTCCGGTAGTTGATATGCTTGATGATATTTTTGGCCTTCCTATGACATCAGTTGCTGTAGGTGTCCTGGGGGGCAGACAGTGTGCCCCCGGTGATACATTGGGCAGACCGTACCACCCCCTGAAGAGCCCTGTGGTTGCAGGCTGTGCAGTTTCCATACCAGGAAGGATGCTCTCAATTGTGCATCTGTAAAGGTTTCTGAGGGTCTTAGGGGCCAAGCCAAATGTATTCAGCCACCTTAGGTTGAAGAGGCGCTGTTGCGCCTTTTTCACCAGATCGTCAGGGATGTGTGCGCCGAGGAACTTGAAGTTTTCCACCTTCTCCACTGCCGTCCCGTCGATGTGGATAGGGTTGTGTTCCCTCTGCTGTTTCCTGAAGTTCACGATGAGCTACTTCATTTTGTTGATGAAGACGGATAGGTTATTTTTCTGGCACCACTCCACTTCTGGGCCCTCACCTCCTCCCTGTCTCATCATTGGTGGTAATCAGGCCTACTACTGTTGTGTTGGAGGCGTGCATAGCCACGCAGTTGTGGGTGAACAGGGAGTGCAGGAGGGGGCTGATCACGCACCCTTGTGGGGCCCCAGTGTTGAGGGTTAGCGAAGTGGAGATGTTGTTTCTTACCTTCACTATGGTGCTATGGTACTATGGTGTTGAAGGCTGAGCTGTAGTCAATGAACAGCATTCTGACATAGGTATTCCTCTTGTCCAGATGGGATAGGGCAGTGTGATGGCGGTTGCATCGTCTGTGGATCTATTGGGGTGGTATGCAAATTGAAGCGGGTCTAGGGTGACAGGTAAGGTGGAGGTGATATGAAAATATATCACGCCGTAGTGTTATAAGACTTGCTATAAGCATTCATAAAAGCTCAATGTCTCTTTTAATTGCATATAAATACTATAAATCCATTAATAATAATGCATCACACACCTGTATGAAAGTACATTATGAAAAATGTATGATGCATTTATATTGCATGTATTTTTAAACATATATTAAAGGCCCATGGTTTCTTATGAGAGCATACTTAAATGCATACATGCTTATGGCATTTATAAGGCGGGTGGCTATTAGATATTTTATTTTTTATTTGGATGCTGTTTTTTAAAACGTATAAATTAATGACATACACCCATTAATTCTTGAAGAATATAACTTATAAATACCGCATGATCGTAGTTCAACTCTTGTACTCTATCTAAACCCCAAATATAACCTTTTTTTACTCCAATGTTTGTAAAGAAACACGGTATGGCCTAAAACCATGGTTAAAACTATAATTTTAACATCATGGATGGTCAGTCCCTGCATCTGTAGCTCTGTTGTTTTATATTTTTTTGAGTGGTTACATTTCTCCCCCGGTTATGCCCAAAAAGCTACGAATATTTACCAGGATGCTCCTTTTCTTTACAGGAAAGGCTGGTGTTGTCCGTTTTACCCCGGTTTGTGGTATTGGAGATGATCAACGACATGACAAATGTGGATGACGAGCACCTCCAGCACCAGTTTCACAGAATCTATATCCATCGCTATGAGAATGTCAGGTAAGGCTGTGGCTATTCTGGCTTAAATTGGTGCTTTTCAACATTATGGGAATAGGTCAGTTTTGGGCTGCACCACTACCACATATCTACAGTACAAAATCCATGTGTACGTGTGTGTATAGTGCGTATGTTATCGTATGTGTGTGTTTGCATGTGTCTGTGCCTATGTTTGTGTTGCTTTACAGTCCCTGCGGTTCCATAAGGTGTATTTTTATCTGTTTTTAAAATCAATTTTACTGCTTGCATCAGTTACTTGATGTGGAACAGAGTTCCATGTCGTCATGGATCTATGTAGTACTGTGTGCCTCCCATAGTTTGTTCTGGACTTGGGGACGGTGAAGAGACCTCTTTTGGCATGAGTGTCTGATTTGTGTGCCAGTAGTTAAAAATAGCTCTCTGTGTACATCAAAGGGCAAGCCGTGCTGCCCTGTTCTGAGCCAATTGCAATTTTCCTAAGTCCCTTTTTGTGGTACGTGACCACTTGACTAAACAGTAGTCCAGGTGTGACAAATCTAGGGCCTGCAGGACCTGCCTTTTTGATAGTGTTAAGAAGGTAGAAACTAGGGCCTGTAGGACCTGCCTAGTTGATAGTGTTAAGAAGGTAGAAACTAGGGCCTGTAGGACCTGCCTTGTTGATAGTGTTAAGAAGGTAGAAACTAGGGCCTGTAGGACCTGCCTTGTTGATAGTGTTAAGAAGGTAGAAACTAGGGCCTGTAGGACCTGCCTAGTTGATAGTGTTAAGAAGGTAGAAACTAGGGCCTGTAAGACCTGCCTAGTTGATAGTGTTAAGAAGGTAGAAACTAGGGCCTGTAAGACCTGCCTTGTTGATAGTGTTAAGAAGGTAGAAACTAGGGCCTGTAGGACCTACCTTGTTGATAGTGTTAAGAAGGTACCGTAGCTCTTTATTATGGACATTCTTCTCACCATCTTAGCTACTGTTGTATCAATACAGTGCCTTGCGAAAGTATTCGGCCCCCTTGAACTTTGCGACCTTTTGCCACATTTCAGGCTTCAAACATAAAGATATAAAACTGTATTTTTTGTGAAGAATCAACAACACCCCTGGGACACAATCATGAAGTGGAACGACATTTATTGGATATTTCAAACTTTTTTAACAAATCAAAAACTGAAAAATTGGGCGTGCAAAATTATTCAGCTCCTTTACTTTCAGTGCAGCAAACTCTCTCCAGAAGTTCAGTGAGGATCTCTGAATGATCCAATGTTGACCTAAATGACTAATGATGATAAATACAATCCACCTGTGTGTAATCAAGTCTCCGTATAAATGCACCTGCACTGTGATAGTCTCAGAGGTCCGTTAAAAGCGCAGAGAGCATCATGAAGAACAAGAAACACACCAGGCAGGTCCGAGATACTGTTGTGAAGAAGTTTAAAGCCGGATTTGGATACAAAAAGATTTCCCAAGCTTTAAACATCCCAAGGAGCACTGTGCAAGCTATAATATTGAAATGGAAGGAGTATCAGACCACTGCAAATCTACCAAGACCTGGCCGTCCCTCTAAACTTTCAGCTCATACAAGGAGAAGACTGATCAGAGATGCAGCCAAGAGGCCCATGATCACTCTGGATGAACTGCAGAGATCTACAGCTGAGGTGGGAGACTCAGTCGTATATTGCACAAATCTGGCCTTTATGGAAGAGTGGCAAGAAGATAGCCATTTCTTAAAGATATCCATAAAAAGTGTTGTTTAAAGTTTGCCACAAGCCACCTGGGAGACACACCAAACATGTGGAAGAAGGTGCTCTGGTCAGATGAAACCAAAACGTTATGTTTGGCGTAAAAGCAACACAGTTCATCACTCTGAACACACCATCCCCACTGTCAAACATGGTGGTGGCAGCATCATGGTTTGGGCCTGCTTTTCTTCAGCAGGGACAGGGAAGATGGTTAAAATTGATGGGAAGATGGATGGAGCCAAATACAGGACCATTCTGGAAGAAAACCTGATGGAGTCTGCAAAAGACCTGAGACTGGGACGGAGATTTGTCTTCCAACAAGACAATGATCCAAAACATAAAGCAAAATCTACAATGGAATGGTTCAAAAATAAACATATCCAGGTGTTAGAATGGCCAAGTCAAAGTCCAGACCTGAATCCAATCGAGAATCTGTGGAAAGAACTGAAAACTGCTGTTCACAAATGCTCTCCATCCAACCTCACTGAGCTCGAGCTGTTTTGCAAGGAGGAATGGGAAAAAATGTCAGTCTCTCGATGTGCAAAACTGATAGAGACATACCCCAAGCGACTTACAGCTGTAATCGCAGCAAAAGGTGGCGCTACAAAGTATTAACTTAAGGGGGCTGAATAATTTTGCACGCCCACTTTTTCAGTTTTTGATATGTTAAAAAAGTTTTAAATATCCAATAAATGTCGTTCCACTTCATGATTGTGTCCCACTTGTTGTTGATTCTTCACAAAAAAATACAGTTTTATATCTTTATGTTTGAAGCCTGAAATGTGGCAAAAGGTCGCAAAGTTCAAGGGGGCCGAATACTTTCGCAAGGCACTGTATGTTTTGACCATGACAGTTTACAAACCAGAGTTACTCCAGCAGTTTAGTATTGCTCAATTTCCACATTATTTATTTCAGGGTTTAGTGAAAGATTTTTCCCAAAAACAATTCATTTCATTTTTTAAATATTTAGTACTAATTTATTCCTTGTCACCCACTCTGAAACTAACTACAACTCTTTGTTAAATGTTGCAGGCATTTCAATTGCTGTAGTAGCTGACATGTATAGTGTTGAGTCATCCTCATACATAGACACACTGGCGTTACTCAAGGCCAGTGGCATGTCATCAGTAAGGGGCCTAGACAGCTGCCATGGGGAATTCCTAATTATACCGGGACAATTCTACACTGTGGGCCCTGGTCAAAAGTAGTGCACTACATAGGGTATAAGGGTGCCATTTGGGATATACGGTTGAAGTCGGAAGTTTTACATACTCCTTAGCCAAATAAAATTTTCAGAAGTTTACATATATTCAATTAGTATTTGCATTCCCTTTAAATTGTTTAACTTGTGTCAAATGTTTTGGGTAGCCTTCCACAAGCTTTCCACAATAAGTTGGGTGAATTTTGGCCCATTCCTCCTGACAGAGCTTGTGTAACTGAGTCAGGTTTGTAGGCCTCCTTGCTCGCACACACTCTTTCAGTTCTGCCCACACATTTTCTGTATGATTGAGGTCAAGGCCTTCTGATGACCACTCCAATACCTTAACTTTGTTGTCCTTAAGCCATTTTTCCACAACTTTGGAAGTATGCTTGGGGTCATTGTCCATTTGAAAGACCCATTTGCGACCAAGCTTTAACTTCCTGACTGATGTCTTGAGATGTTGCTTCAATTTTCCATCATCATGATGCCATCTATTTTGTGAAGTGCACCAGTCCCTCCTGCAGCAAAGCGCCGCACAATATGATGCTACCACTCCAATGCTTCACTGTTGGGATGATGTTCTTCGGCTTGCAAAACTCCCCTCTTTCCTCCAAACATAACGATGGTCAATATGGCCAAACAGTTCTATTTTTGTTTCACCAGACTAGGGGACATTTCTCCCAAAATTACGATCTTTGTCCCCATGTGCAGTTGCAAACCGTAGTCTGGCTTCTTTGTGGCGGTTTTGGAGCAGTGGTTTCTTCCTTGCTGAGCGGCCTGTCAGGTTATGTCGATTTAGGACTCGTTTTAATGTGGATATAGATACTTTTGTAACTTTTTCCTCCAGCATCTTCACAAGGTCCTTTGCTGTTGTTTTGGGATTGATTTGAACTTTTCGCACCACAGTATGTTCATCTCTAGGAGACAGAACGCATCTCCTTCTTGAGCGGTATGATGGCTGCGTGGTCCCATGGTGTGTACAGATGAACGTGGTACCTTCAGGCATTTGGAAATTGCTCCCAAGGATGAACCAGACTTGTGGAGGTCTACAATTATTTTTCTGAGGTCTTGGATGATTTATTTTGATTTTCTCATGATGTCAAGCAAAGAGGCACTGAGTGTGAAGGTAGGCCTTGAAATACATCCACAGGTACACCTCCAATTGACTCAAATTATGTCAATTAGCCTATCAGAAGCTTCTAAATTTTCCAAGCTGTTTAAAGGCACTGTTAACTTAGTGTATGTAAACTTCTGACACAGTGAAATAATCTGTCTGTAAACAATTGTTGGAAAATTACTTGTGTCATGCACAAAGTAGATGTCTTAACTGACTTGCCAAGCCTATAGTTTGTGAACAAGAAATTTGTGGAATGGATGAAAAACTTCCAACTTCAACTGTAGACTAGGACAGCCGTTGTTCATCCTGAAAGTGTAGGACTGTGATGACAATTGAATATCAGACAAGAGGCCTATTTGGATCAAACTTAATTTCTTCCACATGAATTTCATTCACATTTGTTATTACGACGCCCCCGCATTGCCCAACAATGCATCTCCTCTAGACGAACTCAATGCATATTCTGCACACTTCGATAATAACAACACCGTACCATGCATGAGGGACCTAAACGACCCAGAGGACTGGGTGATCTCGCTCTCCGAGATCAACATGCTGTTGGGCTGGACGATATTCCATGGTGCATTCTCAGAGCATGCGCATATCAGATGGCAGGCATATTCACGATAATTTTCAAACTGTCTTTGTCGTAGTCTGTAATCCCCAAGTGTTTTAAGATTACTTCCATCATTCCTGTTCCCAAGAACTCGAATTCTTTATTTTGTAAACTGCCCCAAGAGATCCATAGACAACGCAATTTTAATTGCACCCACCTAGATAAGAGGAATACTTGGTGAGAATTATGTTCATTGACTACAGCTCAGCATTCAACACCATCGTCACCAAGCTTAGAATCCTGGCACTGAACACCTCCCATCCCTCACCTCTGCAACTGGATCCTGGAATTCATGACAAGCCGATCCCAGGTAGTGAGGTTAGGACAACATCTCCTCCGCCCCGCTGACACTCAACACAGGGGCCACACAGGGGTGTGTGCTTAGTCTCCTCCTGTACTCCTTGTTCACCCAAGACTGCGTGGCCACGCACGGCTCCGACACCATCATCAAATTTGCTGACAGCACAGCGGTGGTAGGCCTGATCACCGGCGACGATGAGACAGCCTACAGGGAGGAGATCAGCGACAGTGCCTTTTCCCCCTCGGGAGGCTGAAAAGGTTTGGTATGGGCCCTCAAATCCTCAAAAAGTTATACAGATGCACTATTGAGACCATGAGACTATTGAGACCATTTTGACTGTCTGCATCACTGGTATGGCAACAGCACTGTCCTCGATCGCATGGCACTATGGAGGGTGATACTAACAGCCCAGTACATCACTGGGGCCGAGCTCCCTGACATCCAGGAACTATATCAGGCGGTGTGAAAGGAAAGCCTCTAGCCACCCATAGACTGTTCTCTCTGCTTCCTCACATCAAGTCTGACACCAACAGTTTCCTGAACAGATTCTATCCCCAAGCCATAAAACTGTTTAATAGCTACATGGACTATCTTGTACATTCTTTTTTTACTGTGTCTATGCACACGCACATGACTCTACTCTCTCACTCACACACACTGACACAGAAAAACATGCACACACATTTATACTGACTCCACACACATGCACACATACAGTCATAATTTATGCTGCTGCTACTCTGTTTATCATAAACTCAGAAAAAAGAAAAATGTCCTCTCACTGTCAACTGCGTTTATTTTCAGCAAACTTAACGTGTAAATATTTGTATGAACATAACAACAGAGACATAAACTGAACAAGTTCCACAGACATGTGACTAACAGAAATTGAATAATGTGTCCCTGAACAAAGGGGGGGTCAAAATCAAAAGTAACAGTCAGTATCTGGTGTGGCCACCAGCTGCATTAAGAACTGCAGTGCATCTCCTCCTCATGGACTGCACCAGATTTGCCAGTTCTTGCTGTGAGATGTTACCCAACTCTTCCACCAAGGCACCTGCAATTTCCCGGACATTTCTGGGGTGGAATGGCCATAGCCTTCAACCCTCTGATCCAACAGGTCCCAGATGTGCTCAATGGGATTGAGATCCGGGCTCTTTGCTGGCCATGGCAGAACACTGACATTCCTGTCTTGCAGGAAATCACACACAGAACGAGCAGTATGGCTGGTGGCATTGTCATGCTGGTCATGTCAGGAAGAGGCTGCAGGAAGGGTACCACATGAGGGAGGAGGATGTATTCCCTGTAACGCACAGAGTTGAGATGGCCTGCAATGACAACAAGCTCAGTCTGATGATGCTGTGACACACCACTCCAGACCATGACGGACCCTCCACCTTCAAATCCACCCCGCTCCAGAGTACAGGCCTCGGTGTAACACTCATTCCTTCGACGATAAACACAAATCCGACCATCACCCCTGGTGAGACAAAACCGCGACTCATCAGTGAAGAGCACTTTTTGCCAGTCCTGTCTGGTCTAGCGACGGTGTGTTTGTGCCCACAGGCGATGTTGTTGCCGGTGATGTCTGGTGAGGACCTGCCTTACAACAGGCTTACAAGCCCTCAGTCCAGCCTCTCTAAGCCTATTGTGGACAGTCTGAGCGTTCCTGGTGTAAACTCGGGCCGTTGCTGTTGCCATCCTGTACCTGTCTCTCTAGTGTGATGTTCGGATTTGCCACTGCGAGGACTATCAGCTGTCCGTCCTGTCTCCCTGTAGCGCTGTCTCACAGTACAGACATTGCAATTTATTTCCACATCTGCAGTCCTCATGCCTCCGGCACGTTCACGCAGATGAGTCAGAAGAAAGGCCACTTTAGTGTCCTAAGTTTTCATAACTGTGACCTTAATTGCCTACTGTCTGTAAGCTGTTAGTGTCTTAATGACCGTTCCACAGGTGCATGTTCATTATTTGTTTATGGTTCATGGAACAAGCATGGGAAACAGTGTTTAAACCCTTTACAATGAAGATCTGTGAAGTTATTTGGATTTTAACTAATTATCTTTGAATGACAGGGTCCTGATAAAGGGACATTTCTTTTTTTGCTGAATTTATATCCTGATGCTTAGTCACCGTACCCTTATACTGTACAAACAGTTCCTTCAGAAAGTATTCAAACCCCTTGACTTGTTCCACATTCTGTTGTGTTAAAGGCTGAATTCAAAATGGATTAAATATGTTTTTCTCTCACCCATCTACACACAATACCCCATAATGACAAAGTGAAAACATGTTTTTAGAAATGCTTGCAATTGTATTGAAAATGAAATACATGTTAAAGTTACCTCTTTCAGGGTAACTCTGTATGAGCTTTGCAAACCTGGATTGTACAATATTTGCCCATGATTATTTTCAGAATTCTTCAAGGTCTGTCAAATGGGTTGTTGATCATTGCTAGACAACCATTTTCAAGCCATGCCATAGATTTTTTATTTAAATCAAAACTGTAATTCGGTCACTCAGGAACATTCACTGTCTTCTTGGTAAGCAACTCAATTTAGGTTATTGTCCTGCTGAAATGTGAATTAATATCCCAGTGTCTGGTGGAAAGCAGACAAACAGGTTTTCCGATAGGATTTTGCCTGTGCTTAGCGCCATTCAGTTGTTTTTTATCCTGAAAAACTCCCCAGTTTACAAGAGTACAAGCATATACCCATACCATTATGCAGCCACCACTATGCTTGAAAATATGGAGTGGTACTCAGTAATGTGTTGTATTGGATTTGTCCCAAAAATTACAATTTGTAGGTCAGTGACCAACAAATCTGAATTTAATCCATTCTAAATACAGGCTGTACCTATGGTTGCACATTTTGGGGAATATTCAGAGGTGGAAACTTCCCGTGGGAATTAACGGGAATATATGGGAATTAATGGAAATATATGCAAATTAATATTAATACCATTTAAATGTAGCTGTTTTTTTTTTGCATTGGATATCTTTACCATATCATATGGAGACAGAAACCTGTTACCTTATCATAAGTAGACATAATTGCAAATGAATAAATTATTCCAATAGAAATAAAACAAACAATTTAGTTACAAATCAAACTTTAATTAAATGAGTTGACTCTTCACATGGGATGATTTCACTGAACAACAAAAGAAAGGGAATATTGAATGATCCCCAATGATCCATCGCATCTCCCAAAAACGTTTTCAACATACATCTGTAAAATTATGTGTGTTTCCAAACAAGGACCAGTTGCGCTCTGAGGCGGGATGATTTTGGTGGGATTTGGGGGATGATGGAGGCAACAGGGGCAAGAGCCTCAGATCGACAAAGTCCCTTCCACCAGGTGGCTGATCAGATATTTTGGCACAGCTGCCATATTGCATCTCCATCCCAAAGCCCTTGCTTGGAAGTGTACATCGCCAGACTGCTCACAACCTTGCCCTTATCCAGGCAAAGGTGGCGAGACACGATAGTGATGACACCATAGGCCTTGTTGATCTCTGCACCAGATAGGATGCTCTTGCCAGCATACTTGGGGTCCAAAATGTACGCTGCGGCATGTATGGGCTTCAGGCAGAAGTCTTCATGCTTTTTGATGTATTTCAGAACTGCGGGTTCCTCTGCTTGGAGCAGCGGTGAAGTGGGCAGGGCAGTACGGATTTCTTACATCTGCAAGCAGAGTCTGAACATCAGACAGGATGGCATTGTCTCCCTCAATCCGTGCAATGGCTACTGCTATAGGTTTCAGGAGTTTCAGGCTGCTTACCACTCTCTCCCGAAATACATCATCATCAATGATCTTGATGGGGCTGTCCATATCGGCAGACTGTGATATGGCCATTTCTTGGAGAGACTCATTCCCCTCCATGAAACTGTCAAACATGATGACAACACCACCCCAACGAGTGTTGCTGGGGAGCTTCAATGTGGTGCTCTTATTCTTCTCACTTTGCTTGGTGAGGTAGATTTCTGCTATAACTTGATGACCCTTCACATACCTCAAAATCAAATCAAATCATACCTAACATACCTAACCATTTCCTTGGCTCTCTTGTAGAGTGTATCCATTGTTTTCAGTGCCACGGTGTGCTTGAGGAGTAGATCCAATGCATGAGCAGCACAGCCAATGGGTGTGATGTGAGGGTAGGACTCCTCCACTTTAGACCAAGCAGCCTTCATGTTTGCAGCATTGTCTGTCACCAGTGCAAATACCTTCTGTGGTCCAAGGTCATTGACTGCCTTCAGCTCATCTGCAATGTAGAGACTGGTGTGTCTGTTGTCCCTTGTGTCTGTGCTCTTGTAGAATACTGGTTGAGGGATGGAGATGATGTGGTTAATTATTCCTTGCCCACGAATATTCTACCACCCATCAGAGATGATTGCAATACAGTCTGCTTTCTCTACGATTTGCTTGACCATCACTTTAACTCTGTTGAACTCCAGCAAATGAGTAAATAAAACATGTCTCTGGTTGGAGGGGTGTATGCTGGGTGAAGAACATTCAGAAATCTCTTCCATTACACATTGCCTGTGAGCATCAGAGGTGAACCATTTCTCTGACTACGTTCGTCCATTGAGTAAAAAAAAGCTGATTCCAGGAGGACCATGAGCTGTTACTATCGATAAGGTGTCTGATTCATCATTTTCAACTCGAATAGAAGCAGAGGGACTTTTGTCATCTGGCACTTGGCCAGATGATTCTGCGTCTTTGTTTCATTCTTCACATATGATTCGGCACGGTATTTGCAAATGTACACAGCTTTTCCTTTTACATTAGTTGCAGTAAAATATCTCCACACATCAGATAGTGCCCGTGGCATTTTCCTGTAAAGATTAGAATTTGTTTTGTAAAAAACAAACAAATACAACTCCATGTACAGATAAATAGTTAAGCAGTTAGATTAAACTACCCCTTTGTAAGATACATTTTTTTTTTAAACTAAACATGTATGGAAACAGGTGAATTCACACTCCTCAGTTAGCAGGCTCAAGCAAGCTAAAACCCACATGGTAGCAAAAACTAACTAGCATAAATGGTTAATAAGTTAAAAATGATTTAAACACTTTGTTGTAGGCAACTATTATCTTGTTAACAAAAAAATCATGTATGTCATATAAAATATATTCACCCCACCCAGTATTGTAGTCCTTGGCTCAGACAGTTTAGTAGTGTGGGATCAATTAGATCTCATTAGTGTGCAAGATCTTGAGAATCAGCTGTACATGTGATGGAAGAATGCACTGTGCATGCAGAGGGTTGCAATTCCATTGAATTGGGGATAGTTTAACCAAAATATGCCACAAGACCTAGAATTGCCATATGTGAATCCCACAAAAAAGATTCACTGTTATAAGCTAACTTTTTGAACGAATTTAAGCAAAATTACCAATTTCCCATGGAACATTTCCGGAAAAATTGCAACCCAATCTGTAACAAAACAAAATGTGAAAAAAGTCAATGGGTGTGAGTACTTTATCTAATTCTATCATTCCGGGATCCCTGCACATTGTAAATATGGTATTGGAACTGAACTACTCTTACTTTCTCATGTACTTATTTCTTAATTTTAGTTCTCGTTTTTGCTCTACCTTATCTTATTTTTTTATGTTACATTGATATTGGTTACTGCATTGTTGTGTTGGGAGCGTGCAAGAATGGCATTTCAGTATTATTCTGCATTTGACATCAAAACTTCAAACTATCACTCACAATTTACGCCATTAAACAAGGACATATTTTGGAGAACTGCAGAATTTCATTGCCTAAACTCTAATATAAACAATAATAATAAATGGTAAGATTTTGAACATTGTAAGGTCTGTGCCTTCTGCTCATATCCAGAAAAACAGTTATACAAATAGAGTTTTGATTAACCAACCACCCTAATATCACCAGGTTGTGTCACGGTATGAGTAGAACATTGTTGCATGTGTATCAATTACAAATTTGACACTAAAGGGAAGAAAATTATTTCCTTATAGTTTTGGACCTTGTCTCTGTGTGAATCTTAAATGCTCTGGGCCCTGCATTTGTCAAATGATTTTAAGTGGAAGTGACAGCATTTTAGCAACATTTCATCTTATTAGAATCTGTTTATATACACCCCCAGGAAGAATATGACTCTTTTATTTTTTTTGTCAAGCGTACACTATAAATTTGTCATGACTCTCCTGTGAGGATTCGAAGATCCGGTTACAATGGATCATCGTTTACCAGATCCATTTCACCCACAGAGGGGAGGAGGGATTGTTTTTGAGTGTTTTGTGACACCTCACGCCCGGTCATAAATTGTATGCAGCAGAGGACTTTTTCTGCTCTTTAGTAGTGGTGATTGGATTGTCTCTTAGTTACAGAGACATTTTGCTGCCCCAAAAGTGAAAACTGGGACAATATTTCTAGCACCCGGATGTGGGGAATGATCTATGGAAAAGTAATGTTGATTTTGTGATGGTATAAAATATTGTAACTTGAACAGCATACACACTGTATATGTCAGGTTTTTATCCTTTATGTTGTGTAGGAAATGTCAAAGATGATGAGAATACTTATCTTAACTTCTTGACGCTACCAATCCCTATAGCGGGATATTTTCCATCTGCAACCGCTGAATAGCATAGCGCAACAGTCAAATAATATTACTAGAAAATATTCATATTCATGAAATCACAAGTGCAATATTTTGAAACAGCCTTTTGTTAATTACCCTGTCGTCTTAGATTTTGAAATTATGCTTTACAGCGAAAGCAATCCTAGCATAACATTATGTACACTTAGCATCAGGAAGCTTGGTCACAAATCAGAAAAGCAATCAAATTAATTATTTTCACTCACGAGACTCCCAGTTACAAAGCAAATGTTCCTTTTGTTCCATAAAGATTATTTTTATATCCAAAATGCCGACGCTTGTTTGTCGCGTTATGTTCAGAAATCCACAGGAAAGAGCGGTCACGACAGCGCAGACGGAAATTCCAAATAGTCTTCCTAGTGTCCACAGAAACATGTCAAAAGTTTTTTATAATCATTCCTCAGGTAGTTTTTAAAATATATATTCGATAATATATCAACCGAGTGTGTAGCTTGTTCCATAACAGCGGGAGGAGCATCGGCCGGTTTACTCAATTGCACACCAACTCACTCTGAGAGCCCCCACCTCTCCACTTACGCAATGTGATCCTTCACGCTCAAAATAAAAGCCTGAAACTATGTCTAAAGACTGTTGACACCTTAGGGAAGCCACAGAAAAAGGAATCTGGTTGATATCCCTTTAAATGGAGGACAGGCACGCATAGGAACACAGACGTTTCAAAATAAGAGGCTCTTCCTGATTGGATAATCCTCAGGCTTTCGCCTGCAATATCAGTTCTGTTATACCCACAGACAACATTTTTACAGTTTTGGAAACTTTAGAGTGTTTTCTATACTAATCTGTCAATTATATGCATATTCTAGCATCTGGTCATGAGAAATAGGCTGTTTACTTTGGGAACGTTATTTTTCCAAACATAAAAATAGTGCCCCCTAGCTAAGATAGAAAACTAAAAGCACGTTTTGATGATACTTTCCCCAGTAAGTAGCCATGCCCGAGGGACCGCAGATAGCGTGTCAGCATAATGGAAACATCCCTTTTTACCAGAGTATATAAAGGATGAGTTGAGAATGAACATATCAGACCAGAAGGACTCAAGCTGCAGCTTAGATCTCGATTGGTTATGACCCTGAAAATCAACACGAGGTGAGGATGACAAAGTAGCCTCCCTAACAATCGATGTTACAGCTGAGTAGCTATTCTAAGTACAGTATCTAAGAAAGTACATTTAAGTAGGACCATCCTGTTACTCTCTTTAAATTGTCGTTGACTGCTCTCATCACCCTACTGGGGATCATCAACATGGCTGATTAGATGTCTTCAGAGGACCACTCTTCCAGAATGGGTGAAAGTAAACACCATCCTGTTAGTCTTTCTTAAGACAACAGGACAAGGCATTGAAGCCATGGACAACTAAGAAGAAGGATATTGTGACCTCTTGTGGACAATTTGAGAGAAGGCCCAACGGCCCTTTTCACGAAGGCCTGGTTCCAACAGAGATACACGACGAAGGAAGACATTCAAACTCGTAAATACATTCATTATTTCTTTACCACAGGCCAAAGTATTAGGATTACTGTGAGCATAGTTACAAGTGTTGTCTCTCTTTCTCCCTTTACCCCTCTCTACTCATCCCTCTTTTGATAATTATTATTTTTTTTTTAAATTTTACCCCTTTTTCTCCCCAATTCCGTGGTATCCAATTGTTGTAGTAGCTACTATCTTCTCTCATTGCTACAACTCGGGCTCGGGAGAGACGGAGGTTGAATGTCATGCGTCCTCCAATACACAACCCAACCAGCTGCACTGCTTCTTAACACAGCGCTCATCCAACCCGGAAGCCAGCCGCACCAATGTGTCGGAGGCTACACCGTGCACCTGGCAACCTTGGCTAGCGCGCACTGCGCCCGGCCCGCCACAGGAGTCGCTGGTGCGCAATGAGACAAGGAGATCCCTACCGACCAATCTCTCCCTAACCCGGACGACGCTAGGCCAATTGTGCGTCGCCCCACGGATCCCCCGGTCGCGGCCGGTTACGACAGAGCCTGGGCGCGAACCCAGGGACTCTGGGTGGTCCCATTTGAATGGTGCTGCAGTACAGCACAGGTTTGTGCAGATGCAAGGGTTATGAGACTGATATGAGGTAATCAGTAATAAATTACTGTTATCAATATATATCTTATCTATCATCTAGAGTTTAATTCGGAAGATGGTAACTTGTTAACCAATGTATTCCGTGGTGCCACAAATCCTAATGAGTTAATTGTTACATGATTAATTTAATCAAGTAACAATTAAACATAGTTAGTTGATTCGATATGTAACAGTCATCAGATTAATGAAAGTCATGTCACAACAAATTCATAGAATTTTTGGGAATGAAGTACAGTAATTTGTGAAAATTATATGGAAATATAGAGTGGGAAAGCCGCCGTGGATTTGGACAATTAAAAGACACTGCAGTAAGGAAAAAGGAAACCGCACACTGCTCTTGATAGTATCACTGATATTTAATAAGCTTATGTATCGGCCTTCGTCAGAGCTTATGCAAATTTCTTGAAATGTGCACCCTTATGTAGACCTAGCCCCTCCCACATCCGTTCTACACATCGAATGGGGTTGAAGGCAAAGGGAAAAACAAATAAGTGCTACCATATATATCAATATGCATTTCATAAATATTACAAAAGTGTATAAATAAGAGGTATGAAACACGTCTGTAAAATCACAATGAGAACATAGCAAGTTTACATTAGTCATTGGGTACATCATACGAAAAACAGAGAAATCTTAAATAGGCACAATTCATAATTCCTCATCTTAAATTCACTATTGATCGTGACACTCAACGTGTTCATTACCTTGATATGTGGATTGAGAAATCAAATGGAACCCTGTTTACAACTCTGTATAGAAAATAAATGGACAGAAATACTCTATTGCAGAGGGACAGCTTCCATCCTGAGCCATTAAAAGAGGGGACTTCCAAGAAGCCAGTTTTTCAGACTGCGCCGTATATGCCACTCCACAGATGATTATCTAGAAAAAGCAGCGGAGATGCGCATTAGGTTTCTAAGAAGAGGCTATTCGCCACAATGTGTGGATGAAGCTCTTAATTTGGCATTGGAAAAAACACGAGATGAACTGTTATAAAAAAGACCCGCTAAAGAACACTCCGTAATGTTCACAACTACATATACGTTGAACTCGTGAAAAGTGGGAGGTGTGGTCAAGAAACACTGGCATATTCTATCATCGGACCCAGTTTTGCCGGGTGAATTTAAAAATCCACCACTTATTGTGTATAGGAGAGGTCGCAATTTACGCGATAAATTGGTTCATGCCAACTGCCAGCCACAAAAGACAATCAGCCAGGCCCTTTTACGCCTTCTACCAAATGGGAGCTATAAATGCAGAGGATGCGCACAGTGCAACAATATGATGAAGTGTGAATGTTTCTGCCACCCACACACAGGAAAATTGTTCCAAATAAATGACATCATTACGTGTTCCACCACCCATGTTATCTACATGATTAAATGTCCATGTGGGCTGTGCTATGTCGGTAAAACCTCTCGTTCTCTCAAACAAAGAGCACAAAAGTTCAATCAGGAGAAACGACAGGGATTATCTAGTCGCAGTACATTTCGATGACCTGAAGCATGACATTTCTACCTTTAGATTTTGTGGCAGAGAGAAAGCTAATATATCAGACAGGGGAGGTGATATTAATAATATTCTGAGTAAAAGGGAATGTTTTTGGATTTTCACCGTCCAGACATTATTTCCTAAAGGACTTAATGATGAAATGCCTATGTACAGTGAGGCAAACAAGTATTTAGTCAGCCACCAATTGTGCAAGTTCTCCCACTTAAAAAGATGAGGCCTGTAATTTTCATCATATGTACACTTCAACTATGACAGACAAAATTAGAAGAAAAAAAATCCAGAAAATCACATTGTAGGATTTTTTATCAATTTATTTGCAAATTATGGTGGAAAATAATTATTTGGTCACCTACAAGCAAGCAAGATTCTGGCTCACAGACCTGTAACTTCTTCTTTAAGAGGCTCCTCTGTCCTCCACTCGTTACCTGTATTAATGGCACCTGTTTGAACTTGTTATCAGTATAAAAGACACCTGTCCACAACCTCAAACAGTCACACTCCAAACTCCACTATGGCCAAGACCAAAGAGCTGTCAAAGGACGCCAGAAACAAAATTGTAGACCTGCACCAGGCTGGGAAGACTGAATCTGCAATAGGTATGCAGCTTGGTTTGAAGAAATCAACTGTGGGAGCAATTATTAGGAAATGGAAGACATACAAGTTAATCTCCCTCGATCTGGGGCACCACGCAAGATCTCACCCGTGGGGTCAAAATGATCACAAGAACGGTGAGCAAAAATCCCAGAACCACACGGGGGGACCTAGTGAATGACCTGCAGAGAGCTGGGACCAAAGTAACAAAGCCTACCATCAGTAACACACTATGCCGCCAGGGACTCAAATCTGCAGTGCCAGACGTGTCCCCCTGCTTAAGCCAGTACATGTCCAGGCCCGTCTGAAGTTTGCTAGAGAGCATTTGGATGATCCAGAAGAAGATTGGGAGAATGTCATATGGTCAGATTAAACCAAAATATAACTTTTTGGTAAAAACTCAACTCATCATACCTACTGTGAAGCATGGGGGTGGAAACATCATGCTCTGGAGCTGTTTTTCTGCAAAGGGACCAGGACGACTGATCCGTGTAAAGGAAAGAATGAATGGGGCCATGTATCGTGAGATTTTGAGTAAAAACCTCCTTCCATCAGCAAGGGCATTGAAGATGAAACGTGGCTGGGTCCTTCAGCATGACAATGATCACACCGCCCGGGCAACGAAGGAGTGGCTTCGTAAGAAGTATTTCAAGGTCCTGGAGTGGCCTAGCCAGTCTCCAGATCTCAACCCCATAGAAAATCTTTGGAGGGAGTTGAAAGTCCATGTTGCCCAGCAACAGCCCCAAAACATCACTGCTCTAGAGGAGATCTGCATGGAGCAATGGGCCAAAATACCAGCAACAGTGTGTGAAAACCAAGTGAAGACTTACAGAAAACATTTGACCTCTGTCATTGCCAACAAAGGGTATATAACAACGTATTGAGATAAACTTTTGTTATTGACCAAATACTTATTTTCCACCATAATTTGCAAATAAATTCATTAAAAATCATACAATGTGATTTTCTGGATTTTTTTTCTCATTGTCTGTCATAGTTGAAGTGTACCTATGATGTAAATTACAGGCCTCTCTCATCTTTTTAAGTGGGAGAACTTGCACAATTGGTGGCTGACTAAATACTTTTTTGCCCCACTGTATGTTATGTTGTGAATTTGAACATGAATTATGTCCCTATTATAAATGTCTCTGTTTTTCGTATGATGTACCCAATGACTAATGTGAACTTGCAATGTTCTCATTGTGATTTTACAGACGTGTTTCATACGTCTTATTTATACACTTTTGTATAATTTATGAAATGCATATTGATATATTTGGTAGCACTTATTTGTTTTTCCCTTTGCCTTCAACCCCATTCGATGTGTAGAACGGATGTGGGAGGGGCTAGGTGTACATAAGGGTGCAAATGTAAAAAAAATCACAAAAGCTCTGACGAAGGCTGATATGTCAGCTTATTAAATATCAGTGATACTATCAAGAGCAGTGTGCGGTTTCCTTTTTCCTTCATCTTGTTCAATTGTTGCCATGCACCTGCAAATTAGATTGCTCAGATGTGCGAGTGCCTTTTGAATTTTGAAATAAAAAATAATAAAAGCATTTATCTTTTTCAGGACTGGCGTCTGCGCAGACCGGTGCACCATAGCCAATCAGAGCTACAGTAGGCCTATATCCAAATAAGCCATTTGCCACACAGCCCTGCCATCATTCACTTTGAACTGGACTGTTTGTTTACGGTCAGTAGCAACAGTGCGACTAGATCATTAAAACGCATTGGCCAAAAGCCACAAAATATACCTGGATGGATTTCTGCAAATATGTAAATACCACGGAGTCCTCATATATTTTGGAACTTCAGTCCTATTGTTCAAACAACAATGAAAAGGTAGGCTCTCTCTCCCTCAGTTCAGTTGCCTATGCACATCAACAACAATAAGATCAACAATTACCGCTAGCCAGAGCGAGATGAGCTAAAATCTAATGAGGGAACATTAGATAAACCCTTTCAAACTTTTTCAGCTAGTTGTCCGTAAAAAATTGCACTGATAAACCATGGGGAATAGTAGACTACTCGTTCTTCTGCAGCTTGCCTGCCAATGCATGCTTGTCACAACCCACATTTTGACAACTAAATGGGAACTTGCATTCCTGTCCACCCAAAATACATTCCCTAAGAAATATGCTAAATGTGGATAACATTCGTTCAAGCATCTCTAGCTGTAGCCACCTAAAAACGATATGAGGGGGAAAAGTCTGTCACCCACTCACTCTTCCAATTACATGACATTCTCCCAGCATCTGGCTAACTAGCTCATTTTAGGCTCTGTGTTTTTAGCTTGCTAAATAAATAGCTAGCTACATAAATTGATACACTAGCCCAGTGGTGTCAAACTCAATCAGCACACGGGCCATATTGAAAAACACAATGCATTTTCGGGCCAGACAGCCTATTTTTTAAAAATAAAAATAACTTCCAACTGCGACCCAAACTGGACATTATTTTATTTGTTATCCACTTATGTCCACTTATGATGTATATAGCATTTTCACAAATTAAAACAACAAAAATAGTTATCCAGCCTTTGCCACAATGCTTGCAGATGTGAAATAAATAACAAAAATGTAGCTAAATGTTGGTGTAACATTTAAACTTAACTTGTGCCTGCCCATACCACAACCCCACCGCCACCATGGGGCACTCACAGCATTGTTGTGTGGTGCACTCAAAATGTACTGTAGTCTATTGCTCAAAGGTTGCTAAAATTGGCCTACATGTTTTTCCTTTGAATGGCGTTTTGTTGCAGGTTTTGTTTTTTGGTTATTCATTGTCAAGCTTTAAAAACTTAAGCTAGACTGTGGCATGTGTCTGTACACTTTACCTCCGCTGCGTGCTGTAAATGGGACACATAAAAGCAGTGCAATTACAGTTGAATTCACTGATGCAAGCACACCAGGCTGCAATTTCATGCAGTAGATGACTGATTCATTTACAGTTTACTCGCTTGTGTGTCCTATTCGGCCCTCAAGCCTTGTGTTTGACACATGTGCGCTAGCCTATTAGCCACATCACAACCACCTTGTGATCATTGCTTATGTTAGTTTGATTGTATTGACATTTTCAGCCTTAGTTACAGTCGTCTGTTTTTAACAGGATCCAACAATGTCTTAATGTACGTCATGGAATTTTGAGTCAAATAGAATCGATTTTTAAAACCTCTTATAAGTTGGAAAGTTTTGACTGATGTGATTGTCAATTTGCAAAGTACGCTAAACAAAAATATAAACGCAACATGCAACAATTTCAAGATTTTACTGAGTTACAATTCGTATAAGGAAATCAGTAAATTGAAATAAATATATTAGGCCATAATCTATGGATTTCACTTCACTGGGAATACAGATATGCATCTGTCGGTTACAGATACTAGGTGTGGATCAGAAAACCAGTCAGTGTCTGTTGTGACCACCATTTGCATCATGCAGCACGACACATTTCCTTCGCATAGGGTTGATCAGGCTGTTGATTGTGGCCTGTGTAATGTTGTTCCACTGCTCTTCAATGGCTGTGCGAAGTTGCTGGATATTGGCGGGCCTGGAACATGCTGTCGTACACGTCGACCCAAAGCATCCCAAACGTACTCAATGGGGTGATATGCCTGGTGAGTATGCAGGCCATGGAAGAACTGGGACATTTCCAGCTTCCAGGAACTGTGGGACCGTGGGACCGTGCATTATGATGCTGAAAAATGAGGTGATGGCAGCAGAAGAAAGGCACGACAATGGGCCTCAGGATCTCTTCACGGTATCTCTGTGCATTCAAATTGCAATCGATAAAATACTATTGTGTTTGTTGTCTGTAGCTTATACCTGCCCATACCATAACCCCACCGCCACCATGGGGCACTCTGTTCACAACGTTGACATCAGCTAACCGCTCGCCCACACAATGCCATAATGTATGTCATACTGCCATCTGCCCAGCACAGTTGAAACCGGGAATCCTCCATGAAGCAAACTACAGTTAGACCAAGATCCTGGTGAGGACGACGAGCAAGCAGATGAGCTTCCCTGAGATGGTTTCTGACAGTTTGTCGAGAAATTCTTCAGTTGTGCAAACCCACAGTTTCATCAGCTGTTCCGTTGGCTGGTCTCAGACGATCCTGCAGGTGAAGAAGCCGGATGTGGAGGACCTGGGCTGGTGTGGTTACACATCATCTGCGGTTGTGAGGCAGGTTGGACATACAGGCAAATTCTTTTAAACGAATTTGGCGGTGGCTTATGGTAGAGAAATTAACATTCAATTCCCTGGCAAAAATTCTGGCATTCCTGCGGTCAGCATGCCAATTGCACGCTCCCTCAAAACTTGAGACATCTGTGGCATTGTGTTGTGTGACAAAACTGCACATTTTAGTGGCCTTTTATTATCCACAGCACAAGGTGCACCTGTGTAGTGATTGTGCTGTTTAATCAGCTTCTTGATATGTCACAACTGTCAGGTGGATGGATTATCTTGGCAAAGGAGAAATGCTCACTCACAGAAATGTAAACAAATTTGTGAACAACATTCGAGAGAAATAAGCTTTTTGTGCATCTGGAACATTTCTGGGATCCTTTATTTCAGCTCATGAAACATGGGACCATCACTTTACCTGTTGCGTTTATATTTTTGTTCAGTATAATTAAAATGCTGTCAGTTCCATAATGCTCCTGTGTTGTCTCAATTATGTTTCCAGTTAGATTCAGTTCCCCTTTATTTTTTTAAAGAAGCAGGAAGGCAATATCTCAACCAAGTCAATCATATAAACATGGGATCATATAAATGTGATCTTGGTTGTAGTTTATAATGTGGTATCATTTACATTTTAGTCATTTAGCAGATGCTCTTATCCAGAGTCTTAAAGTTAATGCAATCATCTTAAGATAGCTAGGTGAGTTAACCTTATATCTCAGTCATGGTAAGTACATTTTTCCTCAATAAAGTCAGTGCTTGAGGGAAAAAAGTCAAGTGTGAGTGTTAGTTCACAAAGGGCATATATAGAGATTTTTTTAAATGACGAGGCAGGGGTGAGAAGGGGTTTATAAAAAGGTAGGGTTTTAGATGTTTTCGAGAGATTGGCCTAACTTTAGAGGGAAATTGGTTTCACCATTGGGGTGCCAGGACAGAGAAGAGCTTTTTACTTGGATGAGCGGGAGCTGCTCTCCCATAAGGGTGGAAGGGCCAAGAGACCAGAGCTGGCAGAATGGAGTACTTGGGTCGGGGTGTAGGGTTTGAGCATAGCCTGGAGTTCGGGAGGGGCAGAGATTCCGTTTAGATTTGTCTTAACGTTTTATCCAAAAGCGAGGAGGGACCACGTTGGACCATTTTGATCTGGATTTAAATAAATTAAAATCTGTACCCTTTTGACTATTTTCTCACTAAATGATCTGTAGATTTTGAAGTGTAATGGTGACAATGTGACTTCTCCATATTCTCTACAGCATTCTTTTCGCAGACGTTAAAGGATTCACAAACCTCTCGACGACGCTATCGGCACAAGAGCTGGTGCGAATGTTGAACGAGCTCTTTGCACGCTTCGACCGTCTTGCCCATGTGAGTTTACTTTATGCTTATGTTAATTTCATTTTCAAACGTGACTTTATGACGGCAAGAACTGACATTTAGGGAAAAATCTACGCGCAAGGAGACATGAATAATCATGCTTTGTTCTAGAATTTGCTAAAATACTACAGAAGAATGCAAATGCAGTAATACTCTTGGGTCCCAATTTATATTGATAGCATGAATGAATGACAGGCTTGCAGGTATGGTGCTATGCAATTATAGAAATGTGTTTTGCACTTCTGGCTAAGGTGTCATTTTCAAGCCCCAGAGCTGTCATTAATGATACAAATACAGTGTAGAAAGCTGAATTTAAATGGAACATGCAATGCTTTCAAAGGGTAATACCCGTAATTAAGTCCAATGACTGGATTGAAAAACAGGTCAGATAGAGGGACGTTTAATGGACAAGCGTAATGTTTACGTGAATGTCTGTTATTTTAACGTAATTCAGAGTTGAGTCAATGTCCTTGTGCATGACGCACAGAGTCTGCTTGGCCTATAATGTCTCTTTATTATAAAGTCAAAGTTGTTGTCCAGACATTTCTGGTGCAAGACATGAACAAATGCATGCATGAGTATACTGTACATTCCTGTACAATTCAATGATTATTCAAGCATTCTCATGGAGCAAGAGGTGTTGATCAAATCAAGATCCTTCTGAGTTTCCCATGGATTCCAGTCTAACTCCATTCTCTCTCACTCTCACTCTTTTCTAGGAGCACCATTGTCTGAGGATTAAGATTTTAGGAGACTGCTACTACTGTGTGTCCGGTCTTCCTGAACCTCGACAGGACCACGCTCATTGCTGTGTAGAGATGGGCCTCAGCATGATTAAGACAATCAGGTAAAAAAAAAAGAATGCCCACTTTTAGGACTTGCTACACTTGTTGCTGTGCAACCTATAGGATTTTTCAGTTGAATGTGTGGCAATTATTGTGTTCTAGCACGCTGGGTTGATGTTTCTAGTTGTCTCGAAGCTGTTTGAATCTGTAACATAATGGTTCCTGATACACCGTAGGCTTGTGTGCTATAAAAAACCCTTGATAATACTGTAATAATCTGAAGCAATTATCAGCAGAAGAAAAATAATCACTAAAAACAGAGATCCTCCCAAGAAGAAATATTAGATACTGAATACTAAAATAATAACAAATTATAAGCAATAGAATGGCAAAAGACTTACCAGACTTGATATGTATCAATAAAACAGGGTTTCAGTTTAATACAATATGCAAAAAATAGATATAGTTTTATCAATAATGTCTGTTAATGCTGAAAATGCGTTCCACCATCTTGAATGGAATTTTCTATTCAAAACAATGGAAGCTTTCAACTTTCCAGCTGAAATAAAAAAATTCATAAAAATCTTGTGTAAATGTCCTAAAGCAAAAATATGCACAAATAATACATTATCTGATGAAATTGCTTTAGAAAGGACACAAGACACTGGCAATTGAACGGTTTGCAGAAAGACAGGACCCAAATGTAACAGGTATTGGTAAACATGCATATAAACTAAATTCATTTTCAGATAATCTCCTGATACACCTGACCAGTATTGAAAACTCAATGACCACTTTGCTAAAAAAAAAAGAAATCTGAATACTCTAAAATCTCAGGATATAAATTAATGTGGACCCCCCCCCCCCCCCCCCCCCCCCCCCCCCAAATAATGGCAGTGGGAAAAAGAAAAAGAATAATGTACAGCCATCCTTTAAGTGGACCACAAAAAAATATGAAATACTTAACGATGCTTAATAAGTAGCCCAAGTTCATAGCTAGGATTTCACCCTGATCATGAAAATGTGTCTGGGATGGCAACAACATGGTGAATTCGTGTAGTGTATGCCCATGACAAATATTGTTAACGTTACAAGCCTGATACTTACGATAGCAAAGATAACTTGTGTCTGTGCGGATTATTTGTAGCCAACAAGCTAGCTAGACACCTAGCTAAACTCAGCAAAAAAAGAAATGTCCTCTCACTGTCAACTGTGTTTATTTTCAGCAAACTTAACATGTGTAAATATTTGTAGGAACATAACAAGATTCAACAACTGAGGTATAAACTGAACAAGTTCCACAGACGTGTCTAACAGAAATGGAATAATGTGTCCCTGAACAAAAGAGGGTTCAAAATCATAAGTAACAGTCAGTATCTGGTGTGGCCACCAGCTGCATTAAATACTGCAGTGCATCTCCTCCTCATGGACTGCACCAGTTCTTGCTGTGAGATGTTACTCAACTCTTCCACCAAGGCACCTGCAAGTTCCCGGACATTTCTGGGGGGGGAATGGCCCTAGCCTTCAACCCTCCGATCCAACAGGTCCCTGATGTGCTCAATGGGATTGAGATCCGGGCTCTTTGCTGGCCATGGCAGAACACTGACATTCCTGTCTTGCAGGAAATCACACACAGAACGAGCAGTATGGCTGGTGGCATTGTCATGCTGGAGGGTCATGTCAGGATAAGTCTGCAGGAAGGGTACCACATGAGGGAGGAGGATGTGTTCCCTGTAATACACAGAGTTGAGATTGCCTGCAATGACAACAAGCTCAGTCTGATGATGCTGTGACACACCGCCCCAGACCATGACGGACCCTCCACCTTCAAATCAATCCCGCTCCAGAGTACAGGCCTCGGTGTAACACTCATTCCTTCGACAATAAACACAAATCCGACCATCCCCCCTGGTGAGACAAAACCGTGACTCATCAGTGAAGAGCACTTCTTCCAGTCCTGTCTGGTCCAGCGACGGTGTGTTTGTGCCCACAGGCGATGTTGTTGCTGGTGATGTCTGGTAAGGACCTGCCTTACAACAGGCCTACAAGCCTTCAGTCCAGCCTCTCTCTGCCTATTGCGGACAGTCTGAGCACTGATGGAGGGATTGTTCCTGGTGTAAAATCGGGCAGTTGTTGTTGCCCATCCTTTACCTGTCCCGCCGGTGTGATGTTCGGATGTACCGATCCTGTGCAGGTGTTGTTACACATGGTTTGCCATTGCGAGGACGATCAGCTGTCCGTCCTGTAGCGCTGTCTTAGGCGTCTCACAGTACGGACATTGCATCTTATTGCCCTGGCCACATCTGCAGTCCTCATGCCTAAGACACGTTCACGCAGATGAGCAGGGACCCTGGGAATCTTTATTTTGCTGTTTTTCAGAGTCAGTAGAAAGACCTCTTTAGTGTCCTAAGTTTTCATAACTGTGAACTTAATTGCCTACCGTCTGTAAGCTGTTAGTGTTTAATCGATCGTTCCACAGGTGCATGTTCATTAATTGTTTTTGGTTCATTGAACTTTCATGGGAAAAAGTGTTTAAACCCTTTACAACGAAGATCTGTGAAGTAATTTTCATTTTTATGAATTACAGGGTCCTGAAAAAGGGACGTTTCTTTTTTTGCTAAGTTTATGTACGTGAAGGTAGAGTTTTTAGTTTGACTACGCATAGATAATTACAGAGAGTAGCAGCAGTGTAAAAGGGGGGAGGGAGGGTAGCCATTTGATTAGATGTTCAGTAGTCTTATGGCTTGGGGGTAGAAGCTGTTTAGAAGTCTCTTGGACTTGGCACTCTGGTACCGCTTGCCATGCAGCAGCAGAGAGAACTGGCTATGACTAGGGTGGCTGGAGTCTTTGACCAATTTTAGGGCCTTCCTCTGACATCACCTGGTATAGAGGTCCTGGATGGTAGGAAGCTTGGCCCCAGTGATGTACTGAGCCATACGCATTACCCTCTGCAGTGCCTTGCGGTTATGCAACCCGTCAGGACGCTCTCGATGGTGCAGCTGTAGAACCTATGCCAAATCTATTCAGTCTCCTGAGGGGGAATAGGTTTTGTCATGCCCTCTTCACGACTGTCTTGGTGTGCTTGGATCAATGTTAGTTTGTTGGTGATGTGGACACCAAGGAGCTTGAAGCTCTCAAGCTACTCCACTACAGCCCTGTCGATGAGAATGGGGGCGTGCTCGGTCCTCCTTTTCCTTGATCACGTTGAGGGGAGGTTGTTGTCCTGGCATCACACGGCCAGGTCTCTGACCTCCTCCCTATGGTCTGTCTCGTCATTGTCGGTAATCAGGCCTACCTCTGTTGTGTCATTTGCAAAATTAATGATGGTGTTGGATTTGTGCCTGGCCATACAGTCATGAGTGAACAGGGAGTACAGTAGGGGACTGAGCGCGCACCCCTGAGGGGCCCCTTTGTTGAAGATCAGCGTGGCGGATGTGTTGTTACCTACTGTTACCACCTAGGGGCGGCCCGTCAGGAAGTCCAGGATCCAGTTGCAGAGGGAGGTGTTTAGTCCCAGGATCCTTAGCTTAATGATGAGCTTTGAGGGCACTACGGTGTTGAACGCTGAGCTGTAGTCAATGCAATGAATAGCATTATCATATAGATAGATGTTCCTTTTGTCCAGGTGGGAAAGTGCAGTGTGGAGTGCAATGGATATTGCATCATCTATGAATCTGTTTGGGAGGTATGCAAATTGGAGTGGGTTTAGGGTTTCTGTGATAATGGTTTTGGTGTGAGCCATGACCAGCCTTTCAAAGCACTTCATGGCTACAGACGTGAGTGCTACGGGTCGGTAGTCATTTAGGCAGGTTACCATAGATTTCTTGGGCAAAGGGACTATGGTGGTCTGCTTGAAACATGTTGGTATTACTGACTCCGTCAGGGACAGGTTGAAAATGTCAGTGAAGACACTTGCCAGTTAGTCAGCGCATGCTCGGAGTACACGTCCTGGTAATCCGTTGACCTGTTTAAAGGTCTTACTCACATAGGCTGCGGAGAGCGTGAGCATACAGTCTACCCGGAACAGCTGATGCTCTCATGCATGTTTCAGTGTTACTTGCCTCGAAGTGAGCATTAAAGTAATTTAGCTCGTGCTTCCCTTTGTAGCCTGTAATAGTTTGCAAGCCCTGCCACATCCGACGAGTGTCAGAGCCGGTGTTATACGATTGGATCTCAGTCCTGTATTAACTCTTTGCCTGTTTGATGGTTCGTCGGAGGGCATAGCGGGATTTCTTAGCTTCCAGCTTAGTGTCCCGCTCCTTGGAGTCAGCAACTCAAATCAAATGTATTCATAAAACCCTTCTTACATCAGCTGATGTCACAAAGTGCTGTACAGAAACCCAGCCAAAAACCGCAAACAGCAAGCGTAGAAGCACCTAGAAAGGCCATAACCTAAGAAGAAACCGAGAGAGATACCTCGTCCATTTTATTATCCTGCGATTGTACGTTGGCCAATAGTACCGATGGCAAAGGCAGATTAGCCACTCGTTGCCTGATCCTTACAAGGGACCCCGATCTCCTTCCGCGAAACCTCTGTCTCTTTCACCTGGTAATGACGGGGATGATGGCCTGTTCGGGTGTCTGGAGTAAATCCCTCTTGTCCAACTCATTAAATAAAAATTCCTAATGGGCTGGACGATTCTCTTCTCATCACTCATCTTGAAAAAAAAGTATACTTCGAAATCAATTAATCTGCCATAATTACCACAAAGATAACATTGAATGATTTTTTATTGAAACGTAAAAATGTGTGTACATCTGTAAGTTGTTGTTTGTATGTTTGTATTTGGAATGAAAAATATATAATACTGAGTCTTACAATGATTGTCACATAGTGGTAAAAGTATTTTCAAAGGCTTTCACAACATTTATGTTGACTATGCGTATTTAATGGATAATGATGTACAAGGGTAAAGATATTTTTTCTGGTAAATAGGCAGTTTGTTTGTCCTCTTGTTTGATATTGTCCTGCCAGAGCATATGTGAAAAGAGATAGTGTTTGAAACAGAAGAGATGGTGAGAGAGAGGAAAGAAAGAAATGGAGAGGGAGATATGCACAATATGTGTCCGCATGTATGTGCGAGCTAAGCTACTAGAGTGATGTAGTAGACCATTAAAATGAATCCGCCAACCATCCTTTTAGAGAATGGAGGGCAAACAAGAAGCAGGTCGCTCGCTAAGAGCCTCTTGGCTGATGGCCCCTTTATTGCAGCATCAGTGCCACTGGTGACACTGCATCCCAAATGGCTCCCTATTCCCTACATTGGGCTCTGTCAAAAGTAGTGCACTTATGAGCCCTGGTCAAAAGACATACACTATATAGGGAATAGGGGTGCCATTTGGGACGCAGACCAAGCATTTTCAAACTCTATCAGCAGCCACAGCTACAACAATTTCATCAGTGTCTATGGCAGGGTGAACTTCAAAACCTATTGATTTTATGCACCTGGGCTGAATATCATTGAGTGCCTGTCAGCTCACATTCATCATAGTTATTATAAGGCATGAAATAGGATGAAATGAGACTTGCCAAATTGTAATTGTATGGAAATGGGTTTGGAAATATAATGTTATTTTTCACACTGT
The DNA here is from genome assembly GCF_045791955.1 of Oncorhynchus clarkii lewisi. Classification (NCBI taxonomy): domain Eukaryota; kingdom Metazoa; phylum Chordata; class Actinopteri; order Salmoniformes; family Salmonidae; genus Oncorhynchus; species Oncorhynchus clarkii. The sequence goes on from NC_092174.1 coordinate 2,648,358, forward strand.
GGTGGAAACTGTAAATATTAGTAATGCATTAATTATATGGCGTATGAAATTATAAACAAAGACATTAGAAGGTGAGATAATGCTGCACAAATCGATTATTGTTGACTTTATTCAGTTTTATCACAATATACAACATAAAATGGGACTATTTCCGGTTGAATTTTGAAACACTGAATTAATTATCTTATTTTTCCATTGATAATTTGAAGTAATGTTGTTTCAGTCACAGTGATTGTGCCAAATCAAATGGTTTGCTAAATACGGGAAAAATAAGGTTTAGTTTCTTATATTTACCCACAACACAATTAAAAATATCAGAGATAAATAGTTTGCAGTTTTTACTTTATTACCTTATATTTATGATTTCATATTTTCTGTAAAGTGTGTTGTGACTTTGTTAAATGCACTTGAAAGCAATTATGATTATATAGGATAATATTGGTCCACAAATAAATAGATACCATATTGTTTATTTCCTCCCTCTAGATATGTAAGATCACGCACAAAGCATGACATCGACATGCGAATCGGGATCCATTCGGGATCGGTCCTGTGTGGGGTGCTGGGACTGAGAAAGTGGCAGTTTGACGTGTGGTCGTGGGACGTGGACATCGCCAACAAGCTGGAGTCAGGGGGGATCCCTGGGTGAGATGACAACTATGAAAGTATTATATCCAATCTGCATTTCAAATTGAATTTCGACATCTATAAACTTCCATAGACATCTGCTATTCCATGACCACAGATGAGTTTCCCTCTATAATTCCATATGATACAATATACGTTATTGTCCATTTACATGGAAATTCAGCATACAAATACACAAACACAACACATATATTACATGCAGTACGGAAAACTGGAAAGTTAGTACACAAGTCACACATTTACATTTTCACGTATTCAAAGTCTCTGTGGCCTATTGTCCGACAACGTATTAGGTTCTATGCATCATAGAATGTGTGTGTGTGTGTGTGGGGGGGGGGGGGGGTCTCAAAGGTCTAATGTCTCAAAGTGGTCTAATGTCAGTATGAGTCCAAAGTATATTTTTTTGCCAAGTTATTCCATGGTAAATACCAGGTAACCTTTTTCTGCGAAAACTCTATACAGTGCATGCCTTTTGGCCGGCCTCGAGGGAATTCCCTGTAGTGTGCGATTATCCCAACCCCTGAGAAAGTCCATCAGCAAATGAGTGTCCTACAGTGGGGATGAAATCCATGTGCCCTTTAGAAAGACTTTTACCGTGATTGGTTTACAAACAAAGGGACATTGGATGTGATTGGCTTTTGGTGACATGTTTTTTTTTGATGAAATCTACAATTTAAAGGGGAAGTCAAGCCGAGGGTCATATTGTGACATTTTGCTCCTCACCTCAAGGAAATGTGATGCGACTATACTTATCGTTGTTGAATCTAAAGCTTCAGGCAACATCTGCTGTTGGAATTTATGATGACAGTGGGTTATGATTCTTCCTCTGCGCTTAGTGTAATTCAATTGCGTAATATGTTTATAATAAGGATTATTCCTTCAAATATTCTATGTATCGTTGCGCTGCGGAGATACAGGACTAAATATAAAATGCAAAAGGGGGAGTGGTTAGATACATGGTTATATGGCTTTAGACTCTTAGGTGAGGGCCTGTAGTTGATCGGTCTATTAGGTTAAACATTGTTTGCTACTACATTCGTCTCAAACCCAGTATTGATGCATGGGTAAAATCAATGGGGAAGCCAAGCAAGGAAAAAAATGGAACGGGTGTTGTAATTATTGCGTTGTTTTATCTATAACCCGTTAGTTCATATGCCACTGTCATATATAAGGCAGAAACAACAAGAAGACAACAGACACACAGTGGCAGAATAAATTCAATCTTGCATTTGTTTCATCACAAAACCGGAGTGGAACATCTGTCCGATGAAGTCCACAAAACATATTGCATTTAGATGACCTACAGCATGGTCAAGTTTATGTTTCCAACATTTTCGGATTGCTAAACAACTATTGATTTAGAACCACAGAGATTTACCACAAGTGGAGAAGGTAACAGAATCTTCCTCTGCTATTCCAGCACCATTTAAAGTTCAACATTTTAAAGTCATCAAATCACTTATGCTTAGTCTAATACAGTGACAACTTAAAGATATCAAAAACGATTTTGTCTAATCAACCTAAGCTAAATATCATTTGTCTGTCCATGACACTCATTTTGTGTGTGTGTGTTTGTAAGTAGAAAAAACACGTCAACTCACCCTACTGGTAGAAGAACAGCATGCCATGTTGTCAAAACTGTCATACCGACACATTTTCATAGTTTCCCTTCGAAATTTGACGTATTATGGATGAACATCTGTTTTTTATGCATTCACTCTGTGTGGTTACAGGATTAAAACAGAACCAACTCAAAGGGTTAAATGAAGGTATTCATTCTGAGTGGTTAGGTTAGGGCTATGGTTTGGAGAAGGCTTAAAACAAAATAACTAAAACAAACAATCAGCGGTCTAAGGCACTGCATCACAGTGCTTGAGGCATCACTACAGACCTGGGTTTGATCCAAAGGCAGTGCGACAACCGGCCGTGACCTGGGGACCCATGAGGTGGTGTACAATTGGCCCAGCATCAGAAGAGTTTAGCTGGCCAGGATTTCCTAGTGGAGTGGTATAAGCAGTGCTCTCCAGCTCCGAGCATCACAAGTTAGCTCCCAGTGTTGGGCAATAGTTTTTCTTTTGTGAGCACTGAGGAAGGCATATATTGACGTTCTGGGGACCTTTTCAAACGTCCAAAATCGCTGTCTATTCCTAGTGATCAGTCTGGTCATAGTGTACACTCTTTTAGTTTTGTTGTCCTAGACTAGGCTACCTGACTAAAATACTTGCTTGCCTAACTTCCTTTCATGGGGAACGATGAGACAGCTAGTTAACGTTAGCCTAGGCTACTATGTGAACACCCTATCAAATTAGTGGATTTGGCTATTTCAGTCACACCCATTGCCGACAGGTGTATAAAATTGACAAACATTAGCAGTAGAATGGACTTACTGAAGAGCTCAGTGACTTTCAATGTGGCACCGCCATATGATGCCACCTTTCTACCAAGTCAGTTTATCAAATGTATTCCTTGCTAGAGCTGCCCCGGTCAACTGTAATTGTTGTCATTGTGAAGTGGAAACGTCTAGGAGTAACAATGTCTCAGCCGTGAAGTGGTAGGCCACACAAGCTCACAGAACGGGTCTGCCGGGTGCTGAAGCACGTAGCGCGTAAACTAAACATTGTCTGTCTACAGTTGCAACACTCACTACCGAGTTCCAAACTACCTCTGAAAGCAACGTCAGCACAAAAACTGTTCTTCGGGAGCTTCATGAAATGGGTTCCATTGGCAGAGCAGCCTAACACAAACCTAAGATCACCATGCGCAATGCCAAGCGTCGGGTGGAATGGTGTAGACTCTGGAGCAGTGGAAATGCGTTCTCTTGAGTGATGAATCACTCTTCACCAGTCTGACGTACAAATCTGGGTTTGGTGGATGCCAGGAAAACGCTACCTGCCCCAATGCATAGTGGCAACTGTAAAGTTTGGTGGAGGAGGAATAATGGTCTGAGGCTGTTTTTCATTGTTCTGGCTGTGCCCCTTAGTTCCAGTGAAGGGAAATCGTAACACGACAGCATACAATGACATTATAGACGATTCTGTGCTTCCAACTTTGTGGCATCAGTTTGGGAAAGGCCCTTTCCTGTTTCAGCATGACAATGCCCCCGTGCACAAAGCGAGATCCATACTGAAATAGTTTGTCGAGATCCGTGTGGCAGAACTTGAGTGGTCTGCACAGAGCCCTGACCCCAACCCCATCGAACACCTTTGGGATGAATTGGAATACCGACTGCGAGCCAGGCCTAATCACCCAACATCAGTGCCCGACCTCACTAATGCTCTTATGGCTGAAAGTCCCCTCAGCAATGTTCCAACATCTAGTGGAAAGCCATCCCAGAAGAGTGGAGGCTGTTATAGCAGCAAAGTGGGAAACAACACCATATTAGTTCCCATGATTTTGGAATGAGATTTACGACGAGCAGTTGTCCACATACTTTTGTTTATGTAGTTTAGCTTCATGTTGAACTTCTACCCTCTCAGGCCCAGGGCACAATGTATGAATTTATGGTTGGGAATTAAGTAAAACCACAAGTACAGATCTCCATCCATGGCTAATTTGGGAAAGGGGCAATTTTAGCTTGCTAGCTAGCCTCCGGAAGACAACGACACAACGAGTTGCAACAATTCACATTTTTCTGTCAATGAACTTTTTGGGGGTGCACCAGGACCATTCACAATTGAGCTCACTCAATTTAGCTCAACACTGATTGGCTATTATTTTATGCTTTTTTTATCAAGGGAGGCCAAACACTCGTGTTGAAGTAACAATGTTAATTGCAATGACAGCTCAAGGCAGGCAAGGGTCGATAATCTAGAGTAGCGGCAAAGGTGCAGGACAGCAGGCAGGCTCAGGGGCAGGCAGAGTGGTCAGGCAACCGGGCTCAGTCAGGACAGGCAAGGGTCAAAACCAGGAGGACAAGAAAAAGATAGATTGGGGAAAAACAGGTGCTGAGAAAATGCTGGTCAAACTGGCACAGCCAGGCAGAAAACACAGGTATGTATACCTAGGGGATAAGTGGGGTAGATGAGCGACACCTGGAGGGGGGTGGAGACAAGCACAAGGACAGGTGAAACAGATCAGGGAGTGACATCTACGATGATACACTTAAATGTGTGCAATTGTTGTGAATGGAATAATTGGAAATTAGTAGTTTTGACTGTATTGTTCAGGAGCTGTTCATTTTACAACCAAATAATGGTAAAATGTGTTTTCCTTGCCTCCAGCAGACAAATCAAACATTCTGGACCTCACTGTTACGTTTATTGTTAACAACCTATGTAATTGAATTGCTCATTAAATGTAACGATAGAGGCAAGTGTGACTTGACAGCATGGTCATCAGTATCACACTATTTTGATGTTCTGTCAACAAAATGTCCCCTACAGTATCTATCCACTAACCCTAACCTTTACCCTAACTGTAACCCTTGTAAGCAATTTCATATCAACAGATGCTCAGTTGATAGTTTGTTGACAATTTGAGCAGCATAGACCATATCAAAGTAAAGTGTACGTACTGGCCATCTAATGAGAACCTCGTCCTCAGACGAATCCACATCTCCAAGGCGTCCCTGGACTGCCTGAATGGTGACTACGAGGTAGAGGAGGGCCATGGCAAGGACCGCAACGAATTCTTGCGCCGCCACAACATCGAGACGTACCTGATCAAGCAGCCCGAAGAGAGCCTACTCACGCTGCCCGAGGACATCATGAAGGAGGCGACCAGCACCGACCGAAGAGTCAGCAGCGCCACCTTCAACCAGGGCTCCTGGAGTCCCGAGCTGCCCTTCGACAACATCGTGGGCAAGCAGAATGTAAGTCCTGATCGTTCCCTAACCGTGTTCATGTAGCTAGCTGTCTGTGGGAATTACTGGGTCAATTTATTTGTTTGCCTTTTTTTGTTTTGTGAGAGTGAGCAAGCAGAATGTATGTGGTGGTAGCCATGGTGGTAGGGATGTGACAAATGTAAAATTCCTCTTAATGTTTAAACTGCATATCTTTTTTTCAAATGTTTTAAAAACAAATATAAATTGACTCAAGTTCACAATTCAAATGTGGTTCTGTGTATGACTGCTAGGGGGCAATGCAGTTCAATTTACCGTGTTCTTGACTACTACCTACTTACCGGTCGTCACTAGTTACCACAGCCACAAAGTCAACAATCCTGCCTATATTGCTACAATTTATCTACTTACAATGTAATTTTACATCCAACCTTAACCCTAACATTAACCACACTGCTAACCTTATGCCTAACCCTAACATTAAATGAAGACCACTTGTTTTACGATATAGCTATTTTTGACTTTGTGGCTGTGGGAACTTGTGGAAATTGTACCAGACGGAGCTCATTGTACTCTACTCAATGTTCTCAGATGTCAGTACGTACTTCATGTCCCACTTCTCATCAATGTGATGGCTTTATGCAGTACTGAATGACAGCGTGTTCATAGACAACAAATCTGGTTCTAGATATGGGTATTGAAGAAAGCATTCTCTACCATTGACAATGGCTGCATATCAACTTCAATCATTTCTGTAATCGGCGCTGTGCTTTTCCCACTCCGTCCTGCCAGCAGCGGGTTGGGTCATTCCTTTCAGCATTGTACCTGTACAGCGTATCTCCTCCAACTAATGTTAATGCATTGTTGCATTAGGTATTTGTTTACTTAAAATGTTTCTCTTTATGATGATAAAGGCTTGTTAGTGCACTTATCACAAAACTACCACTATGATTTAAATTTGTTAAAAGTGAAAAATAAATGTTTTTCAGTTAGGGATTGTTAACGTTTAGAAAAAATACCTAATGTTGTTAAAAATTTTAAACGTTCGCACCCCTAGGAGCCATGTATTGTGGTAAGTTTGTAATGTGTCTCATTTGCCTGTATGTTTTTGAGAATGGACAACCAGAATGTAGAGTGCCTTCAGAAAGTATTCATACCCCTTGATTTATTCCACATCGTTGTCTTCAAACTGGATTAAATTTATTATTTTTGTCACCCACCTACACACAATAGCCATAATGACAAAGTTCAAACATAATTTATTGAAAATGAAATGCAGAAATATCTATTTTACATAAGTATTCACACACCTGTTAGAATCACCTTTGGCAACGATTACTGCTGTGAGTTTTTCTGGGTAAGTCTGAAAGAGCATTGCACATCTGAATTGTACAGTATTCTTTAAAAAAGTATTTAAGCTCTGCCAAATTGCTTGTTGATCATTGCTAGACAACCATTTTTTTAAAGTCTTGTCATAGATTTTCAAGCAGATTTATGTCAAAACTGTACCACGGTTATTGTCCTTATCAAAGGTGAATTCATCTCCCAGTGTCTGGTGGAAAGCAGACTGAACCAGGTTTTCCTCTAGGATTTTGCCTGTTTCTATTTTATGCTGAAAAACTCCTATGCTTTAAAATATGGAGTGTGGAGTTCAGTAATGTGTTGTATTGGATTTGACCCAAACATAATGTCACGGATCCCCCCCCAGTACTGCTGCTTATTCTGCTCACCTGTTTGAGGTTGAAGTCACCGGTCTTCTAGGTTGAACTGAACTGAACTGTGAACTGTGTCATTACGCACACCTGCGTCCAATTACTCACTGATTGTGTTTGTATAAATGTGCCCTTTGTTTCCCCATCTGGCTGTCGATTATTGTTCCCATGTCCGTTGGACATGTGAGTACCTATGCGTTGTCTCAGCCTGTGCTGCGTGTTTTGTCTATTACGGGTCTCGTCCCTTGTCGTCTTCGAGGTTTCCCTCGCTCTTTTGTTTGGGTACGTCCCAGTGCTTGTTTTGGGTGTATTAAAAACCCAGATTGTGTATTCTTGTGCCTTTCTCCAAATCCTTCATACCAGCGTGACACATAGCACTTTGTATTCAGGACAAAAAGTTAATTGCTTTGCCACATTTTTTTCAGTATTACTTTGGTTCCTTGTTGCAAACAGGATGCATGTTTTGGAATATTTTTTATTCTGTACATGCTTCCTCCTTTTCACTGTGTCAATTAGGTTATTATTGTGGAGTAACTACAATGTTGTTGATCCATCCTCAGTTTTCTCCTTTCATAGCATTGAAGTGTCCTTCCTGAGTTAGGAAGAACGCCTATATCTTTGTAGTAACTGGTTGTATTGATACACAATCCAATGTAATTAATAACGTCATGTTCAAAGGGATATTCAATGTCTTGTCTGTTTTTTACATTTTCTTTTACCCATCTTCAAATTAGATGCCCGTATTTGCGAGGCATTAGGAAGCCTCTCTGGTCTTTGTGGTTGTATCTGTGTTTGAAATGCACTGCTCGACTGAGGGACCTACAGATATGTGGAGTATAGAGATGAGGTAGTCATTCAAAAATCAAGTTAAACACTAATAGTCCCTGCAACACCAGTAAGTTTGCCGATGACACAATGGTGGTAGGCATGATCACCGACAACGATGAGACAGCCTACTGTGTTGCAAGGACAACAACCTCTCTTTCAACGTGATCAAGACAAACAAGATGATTCTGGACTACAGGAAAAGGAGGGCCGAGCACGCCCCCATTCTCATCGACGGGGCTGTAGGGGAGCAGGTTGAGAACTTCAAGTTCCTTGGTGTCCACATCATCAACAAGCTATCATGGTCCAAACACACCAATACTGTCGTGAAGAGGGCACGACAACGCCTATTCAACAACGCCTATTCCCACCGAGGAGACTCTACCTGTAGGGTTCTGTATTTATTTTCTTAGTCAACCTTGTGTTCTGTTTCTTTGTGTTCTTGAACGTAGCCATTGATTTCACCTGTGTTAATTACTCACCTGGTCTCATCAGCTCCTTATTTAGTTCAGTTCATTCTGTTTGTGCCTTTGTGAGGTATTGTTCGTTTTGTCTCTACAAAGCCTTTTCCTAGCTCGTTTGTGAGAACCAGTTATAACCTTCAATCCTAGTTTTGATTCACCTGCCTGTTTGCCTACCTGTGTATGACCATTGCCTGCCTGTGATCACGATTCCTGCCTTCTGAGAAGGCGAAATAAACACCTGCCGCGCTCTGCACGTGAATCTACACCTTTTCTCCCTGAGTATTCATTACAGAATACCTCACCCAAAAACCGGAATGGATTCAGCGGTGCCTAACCCAGCAAGAGAAGTGTATGAAGGAAATCTGCCATCTTCTCCACCAGCCTATCCCTACCCCTCCAATTCCCTCCTTCATACATATCCATGCCTGAAAAATTTGACGTCAGGGATTTCTGATGCTATGCAGCAATTACATTGAGCACAACCCCATTTACTTCGCCACTGACAAGAACAGGGTGGATTGTGTTGTCTCTACTCGCAGGCAAAGCCCTGGATTGGGCCACCGCCATATGGACTGAAACAGCACAGAACTCGGATCCGAGACCCATTTCCACACCCTCTTCAAAGAGGTATTCCATCACTCTCCGCCTGGTCGTCCTAAAGGAGACCTTCTCAGTGAACTTCAACAAGGATGCAATTCAGCTGCCGAGTATGCCCTCAAGTTCCGCACAATGTCTGCAGGGAGTCGATGGCGAGAGGCTGCTTTACTTACCGTCTACTGAAGAGGGCTCAACAGAGAACTTCAGGCGGAGCTGGCCTGTAGAGGTGATCTTCAGGCTTTAAATCAATACATTCTTATGTCCATCTCCATCGACCACCTCATCGCCAAAGACCGCCAAAGAACTCTGTAACCCAGGAACCTGAAACCTTTCCATGATTCCGTCATTCCTTCCGAGTCTGCCAGAGGCCATGCAGTTGGGCAATGCTACCCTCCCGTGTATTGAACATCAAAGACGGATCCAAGAAGTGTTCTGCCTATACTGTGGAGGGAAAGATCATCTACTCAGCCATTGCCCTGTTCTCCCCAACGGAGAGATGAGAAGGGTCCCTCCGCTGCCATGCAGGTAGGCGTGTCCTTATTTCTAAATATCTCCCAGAAGCAATTCTCCATCCCAGTATTGATAACCGTGAAGGGGGTTACTAAATACGTAGAGTGATAGATTCGGGAGCAGCATGTAATTTTATCGATCACCAGCTAGTACAAGAGCTTGACATTGATCTAACACCTGTCACCCCTCGCTTAAGGATTAACACCCTGGACGGGCAGCCATTGGGCATGGGCTTCATTACGCATCTGACACAGAGCATCACCCTCCAGATTGGAGTCTTCCACACCAAAAATATTCAACTCATGGAACTCTCATCCCCCAAACAGCCACTCATCCTCAGACACCCCTGGCTATGTCGTCACGACCCTGCCATCTAGTGGCGACATGGTGAACTACTGTCCTGGTCTTCCACCTGCTTGAGGACTCTGCCTCTGCAGTGGCACCCACCGTACCATCTGAATATGCCCAGTACTGCAATGCCTTCAGCAAAATCAAGGCCTCCCCTCTGCCACCACATCGCCTAGGGGACTCCCCACCGAAGGGCCGTGTTTACCCCCTATCTATCCTGGAAAATGAGGCAATGAACTACATTGATGAAACACTCAAACAGTTTAATTTGTCCTTGTTCCCAGACTGAGTCCAGCTTCGTTGGAAAAAAGGACAGTGGTCTCTGACCATGTATTTTTTTTTACCTTTATTTAACTAGGCAAGTCAGCTAAGAACAAATTCTTATTTTCAATGACGGCCTAGGAACAGTGGGCTAACTGCCTGTTCAGGGGCAGAATGACAGATTTGTGCCTTGTCAGCTCGGGGCTTTGAACTTGCAACCTTCCGGTAACTAGTCCAACACTCTAACCACTAGGCTACCCTGCCGCCCCATTGGTACTGTCCCACCGATCAACGACTGACTTTGGCGTAGTGAGCGGTTATGGGAGACCGCTCACAGGCATCTGCAGGAAGCCTCTAATACCCAGAAACGCTTTGACGACAAATGCCGCCGACCTACGCCAATCTTTCACCCCGGACAGCGTGTGTGGCTCTCTACCAGAGGCATCCGGCTCCGCCTCCTCTGCAAAAAGCTCTGGCCTTTACCCCGTCAGTATAATATATCCTCGTCCTTCCATGTGTCTCTGTTAAAACCGGTCACCTACAGTCCTCTTTATCCTCCAGTCTCTACCCGCAGTGTGTGGGGGGGGGGGGGGGGGGGGCTTTCATTTTTGTTCATTGATTTCACCTGTGTTAGATACCAGGTTGAATGAAACCAGGTGAGTATTTAGTTCATTCTGTTTGTGAGGTATTGTTTGTTTTGACTCTACTAAGCCTTTTTCCTAGCTCATTTGTGAGAACCAGTTATTAATTAGTATTCATTACAGTACTGGTATTGTTGTTTTACTGCTGCTCTTTAATTATTTGTTACTTTTATTTCTTATATGCTTGTAAGCATTTCACGGTAATGTCTACCTGTTGTATTCGGAGCATGTGACAAATACAATTTGATTTGACTTGTTAAGCACATTTGCACTATGGAACTTATTTAGGCTTCCTTAACAAAGGGGTTGAATACTTAAGACATTTCAGCTTAATTTGTAACAATTTCTAAAAACATAATTCCACTTTGACATTATGGGACCTGTGTAGGCCAGTGACACAAAGTCTCAAGTTATATGTGGTGGTACACATGACCATGCGGTGCTAGAATGTATTGTGGGAGCTTGTTTGTGAGAATGGACCGACAGAATGAAAGTGAACTGCCCCTACCATGTGGCTTTAGCCATGAATTGCATCGTATGTGTGTGTGTATATGAATCACCAGAACGTAAGTGGACCATGTGACCATATCATTGTGAGCGTTGACAGGCGAGGAAATGTGATTTTAACCACAACCTTTGACCATTTTGGCAGTGTATTTTGATTGTGTGTTATTGTGGTCTGAATCAGTCATTATTTTACAATCAGTCTCAGCTCGATATGTATCCAGATTTGAATATTAGAATAAGTGTTAAATTCAGTCGAACCAGAAAGGAGTGTCGGTAATAAATCTGTGGCACTGTCTTGTTGGTCCCGGAGGGTGCTCTGTCTGATTGGATCGTTCCAGGCAGTTTTTTTAAAACTCATGTTAAACGTGTAGTGTTGTAGTACCCTATGGAGGTTCACCTGGCTGTAACTCAATGCTGGGGTTCCATTATATCATGTTAAATGTGTAGTGCTGTAGTACCCTATGGAGGTTCACCTGGCTGTAACTCAATGCTGGGGTTCCAATATGTCATGTTAAACGTGTAGTGCTGAAGTACCCTATGGAGGTTAACCTGGCTGTAACTCAATGCTGGGGTTCTAGTATGTCATGGTTTCGCTTGACTGGCTCATTTGTTGCATGAATAATGAAGAAGATTGCAAAAATGTAATCCAGCTACTCCTCAGTGTACACCCAAGCACGCACACACACACAGGCAGTTTACTGGCTCTTGCACATCTGCGTGGGGCCGTTCTGTCTGTTCAGCAGCTAAACACCAATTGAATCTGATCTACAGTAGATCTAGCTGTTGCCACCTGCTCATATCCCCCATATAATCTACTATTACATCATGCATTAAAGGCTTATATTATCATTATCATACATATCGGTCTTAGCATACAGGTGGTCACTTGTTAGAGAGATGTCACACACATTCTATGCTGATGGGGCCAGTATGTAAGAACTACCAACGGTAAGGAGATCTCTGAGTATTTTATTGATAGATTGAAATGAAAATGGAGACAGAGGGAGGGAGATGTAGAGTAGCGGTGAGGCTGGGATTCCTACCCACGCTAATGTTGATGGCTATGTGCTGCAGGCGGCGTTACCCACTAGGCCAGCCTTAAGCTCAATTGAACAGAAGGACGCATGGTGAGAATACAGAACGACCCCATACTGTCATAATAGGACAGAACATCAAGTGTCAAGTATTCCACTTTGCACATTGAATGTACAAGTTCTATGCAGAAGATTATATTCTTCAACAGTGACTTGACTTTACTGTACTGTACCTCTGTGGAGATGGTTTTCATGATGTAGCCATCGTGGCTGCGTTTCAATTCAATGGAATGTTAGATCTGACTCCTTTGTTTCTCACACAATGAGATGCTGTCGGGAACAGTCATTTGAAAAGGCTCTGTCTTTGCATATCAAAGGCTCTTCTGCTGCAACTTGATGTATCTTTTATGTTGTCACGTCCTTCGCTGTGGGCTGAAGTTATCCCTCGTGTGTTTTTTACCCTCCGGGCTCTCACCCCCTCTTCCTCCGTTTAGTTTGTCTGTTTTCAGCGTGGTTGAGAGTCTGAGCTGGCTGAACATGCTGCTGGGGTAAGAACGTGTGTGTGCGCACGCAAAAGTACATGTTCTCTTGTTTCTGTACTTGTTATACATACATACAAGAGTAGTTTAAACGGCTGCTCTCCGACATCCTGCCTTATTGCGACAGTGCAATTACATGCTTGTCATGTCACCGATACCATTTTGTACACAAGACACAGTAGGTTGTCTTAAAAAATCCAGGAAACAAATCCCAATATCAATATCACTGCCTTGGCATACATTATGAGCATGCTGTTGGCTTCAGTTTTAAGAAATGGCTTGGAGCTGTTGTCAATTTTTATTTACCTTTTATTTAATCAAGGATCACCATTGAGTGTCTCTTGCAGGGAGCCCTGCATATAAAATACATCAATCTAATACAAAATACAGCACAACACATATTGCACAGACAAACATAAATATATACAGTACACAGTGGGTGGCAGGGTAGCCTAGTGGTTAGAGCGTTGGGCTAGTAACTGGAAGGTTGCACGTTCAAACCCCCGAGCTGACGAGGTACAAATCTGTCGTTCTGCCCCTGAACAGGCAGTTAACCCACAGGCCGTCATTGAAAATCAGAATTTGTTCTTAACTGACTTGCCTAGTCAAATAAAGGTAAAAAAAAAAACAGTAAACTAAAACACACATTCTTCATTATATTCTCTGTCTGCTTCCCGAACTGCCCTATGGACACTTCTCAATGTATTTTGGAGATCATTCCAAACATGCGGACTTAACTATTTAGACACCAATTACTGGCTGACTTAACTATTTAGACACCAAAGGAGTCTAGTTAACCAACCCTGTGAACGTGTTTGATAACTTGTAGTTTTTAATCTGAACGGTGAGGTAAGTCAGAAGCTTGTGGAGCAGGGCTTTGTAAACAAAGAGAGCGTAATGATGTGATCTACGTGACTTCAAAGAGGTCAAGCCAGCCTTTTGGTAAAAGAATACAGTGATGGGTAATTTAAATGGTCTTATTTGATCAAATTAAGGGTGCTATCAAAAATGTCATCCAGATGTTTAAGAGAGGCATCTGCATTTTGATAAAAAGTATGACCATAATCAAGGTTGACTGCACAAATGGCTTACTGCTGACAAGAGAGAGACAAGATCTGTTTCTGTTTTTTTTTAAAGCCCACTTTAAATCTTAGTCTTTTAGCAAGCTCATTCGTATGTTTAAAATGATAAATCATTGTCAATCCAAATAAAGGTATTTGTATGCAGGGACTCGTTTTGATTACGGAACCATCCGATGAGTGAAGATGTAATCCATTTGAGACAATCTTACGAGAACCTGAAAACAACATGTATCTAGTTTGCCCGTATTAAGCATGAGTTTTAAAATCAGTAAGGTCTTCCTGCACAACTGCAAACTCAGACTATAGCCTTCTCACAGCCAGGTAATTGCGTACTGTGGCAGACCAGGGGGTTGGGTCAAAGCGTTTACACAGATCAGACACTGACAGAGTAGGATTAGCTCAGTTTCAAAGGTGTTTTAAAAAATAATAGGTCTCCCCCAAGAGAACCTCTCTGGGATACCGTCTTCTGGGCTCCGGGTCTTGCTGTATCTTGTGGGGATCAAAAACTGAACTCCCTCCTGTTACCTCTGGTACTGTCCCCAACTATACGGGAGTCCTTTCCTCCTCTTAATGTCTCCCCTGTGTGCTGCCCTTCTGGCAGATTTATGGGACTCGTACAGCTGGTGAGAAATCAGCCCTAGATTACTCACCAACCCCAATTTGTCCTGGCCGGTCGAGACCTGGCACGTCCAGGAGAGGGAGCCATTGTCTTGTGATGTATACTCCATCTGTTACCAGGCCTCGACGAGTCTCCCCCTGGTGGCTGACCTGCTGTACGCCACAGTACGTAATAGTATCATTCACATATAGATTTTTTTTCTTACAGATTGACCAATAGCATTTATGTAAATAGTGAAGAGAACAGGTCCTAGTATTGGACCCCTGTGGAACACCTTTATTTAAATATGGACTTAAACCCATCAATCACGATGACATGATGTCACTCAGATAATCAGGAAACCAAGAGCAGGTGTCAGAGCCCAGGCCAATCGAAGACAACTTGTTCAATAAAATAACATGATCGAGAGCATCAAACACTTTTGACAGGTCCATAAACAAGGCAGCACAATTCATTTTAATGTCTGAAGCATTGACAAGGTCATTAACAACTGATGTGGTTGCTGTGATAGTGCTGTGCCCTGGCCTAAACCCTGATTGGTTTATATTCAAAATACCATGCTTAGATAAAAAAAGAGCTGCTTATTTACCAAGGGTTTGAGAATCTTGGTTAGACGTGAAAGCCAGGAGATGGGACGATAATGATCAAGATCTCTACTATCCCCGCCCTTATGGAGTGGCAGCACATAAACAGTTTTTCATACTTCTGAAATATTGGCCATATACACATGGTTAGCAGATGTTATTGCGGGTGTAACGAAATGCTTGTAATATTTACTGATCATTTACGGATATTTGCTGGTAACAATTGTTAGATTTATAAGGCTGTCCTTACATTTTGTTTGTCTACGTTCAATCTCATTTGCTTCTGGACAAGAGGAATACCTATGTGAGAATGCTGTTCATTGACTACAGCTCGGCATTTAACACCATAGTGCCCTCCAAGCTCGTCATCAAGCTCAACACCCTGGGTTTCGACCCGGCCCTGTGCAACTGGGTACTGGACTTCCTGACGGGCCGCCCCCAGGTGGTGAGGGTAGGCAACAACATCTCCACCCCGCTGATCCTCAACATTGGGGCCCCACAAGGGTGCGTTCTGAGCCCTCTCCTGTACTCTGTTCACCCACGACTGCGTGGCCACGCACGCCTCCAACTCAATCATCAAGTTTGCGGACGACACAACAGTGGTAGGCTTGATTACCAACAACGACGAGACGGCCTACAGGGAGGAGGTGAGGGCCCTCGGAGTGTGGTGTCAGGAAAATAACCTCACACTCAACGTCAACAAAACTAAGGAGATGATTGTGCACTTCAGGAAACAGTAGAGGGAACACTCCCCTATCCACATCGATGGAACAGTAGTGGAGAGGGTAGTAAGTTTTAAGTTCCTCGGTGTACACATCACAGACAAACTGAATTGGTCCACCCACACAGACAGCATCGTGAAGAAGGCGCAGCAGCGCCTCTTCAACCTCAGGAGGCTGAAGAAATTCGGCTTGTCACCAAAAGCACTCAAAACTTCTACAGATGCACAATTGAGAGCATCCTGTCGGGCTGTATCACCGCCTGGTACGGCAAGTGCTCCGCCCACAACCGTAAGGCTCTCCAGAGGGTAGTGAGGTCTGCACAACGCATCACCGGGGGCAAACTGCCTGCCCTCCAGGACACCTACACCACCCGATGTCACAGGAAGGCCATAAAGATCATCAAGGACAACAACCACCCGAGCTACTGCCTGTTCTCCCCGCTATCATCCAGAAGGCGAGGTCAGTACAGGTGCATCAAAGCTGTCTCAGAGAGACTGAAAAACAGCTTCTATCTCAAGGCCATCACTGTTAAACAGCCACCACTAACATTGAGTGGCTGCTGCCAACACACTGACTCAACTCCAGCCACTTTAATAATGGGAATGGATGGGAAATGATGTAAAATATATCACTAGCCTCTTTAAACAATGCTACCTAATATAATGTTTACATACCCTACATTATTCATCTCATATGTATACGTATATACTGTACTCTATCATCTACTGCATCTTTATGTAATACATGTATCACTAGCCACTTTAACTATGCCACTTTGTTTACATACTCATCTCATATGTATATACTGTACTCGATACCATCTACTGCATCTTGCCTATGCCACTCTGTACCATCCTCATTCATATATCTTTATGTACATATTCTTTATCCCCTTACACTTGTGTCTATAAGGTAGTAGTTTTGGAATTGTTGGCTAGATTACTTGTTGGTTATTACTGCATTGTCGGAACTAGAAGCACAAGCATTTCGCTACACTCGCATTAACATCTGCTAACCATGTGTATTTGACAAAGCATCCCTATACAACTCCGTATCTATAGCTACAAGAATGTCCCCAAGTTGTGAAATAAGATTCCTTTCCCCTTTCACTGTCTACCGATGTCGTCTGAGCGACTCTGACTCTCCACACCCTATTTCATGCCTCGCCCTCTCTATTGGCTCTTCATGACGAAAGCCACTGCCACAAGGCTTTCACCTTAAAGAGCTTGCATTTTGTGTGACAGAACTTGCTATTCACTACTGCAAACTGAGGTGGCCAGTGTTTCCTGCCACATCGGTGAGAAACAATGCAATAGTGGATGTGTTGTGGTAGTGCTTTACATTAAGGTTTTCCTGCCTGCCTTTCTTATTTACCTCATGGCCTTCGATAGGAAGGACAGGATGCATTTGCAGCATAATGTTGCCACCAACCACGTTTGCTCAGATCTGTGGTTGTGAAATAAAGAAGACATGAAGGGAAGCTATTTACAACCATGGTAACATAACCAGGGGTAGAAAGACAAACAAATGTTAGGAGCTGAATCATGAAATCAAATGAAGATAGTGTTCTGAATAGAGGTGCTGATTAACAGTAGTCTGGCTGATATCGAACTCGAAGTCCTCCTGACTTCAGAGTCTGGAAATGCTTTTTTGATGTTGTTGGTATAATGCATCAATAGTGAAGGGGATCTTTTTCAGAGCTGATCTGATTGGTCAAAAGGCCAATTAGTGAAGAAGAAAAAAATATCAGAATTGTGCTGTCTAAACGCAGCCTTTGTCATGCTTGTGCTCAATGACTGAAACTATTGTTAGTATGCTCTACATTTATTTGACACGTCATCGACAGGCATTATTATGTTTCCATTTTTGCTGAATGTTGAGATTTATTTGCAGGCTCTGCTAGTTTATTGGACTGATATTGTTGTCTCTTTTCTTTTGATTGGCTGTTCTTTGACAGTTATTTGGCTGATTGGCTGGTCATTCACATAAATGTAGGTTTACTTAATTTTTTTTGTATGTCTAGGCCTAGGGCAATGTGTCTGAGTCAAAAACAGGCATATATGGCTTGATGTACAGTCGTGGCCAAAGGTTTTGAGAATGACACAAATATTAATTTCCACAAAGTTTGCTGCTTCAGTGTCTTTAGATTTTTTTGTCAGATGTTACTATGGAATACTGAAGTATAATTACAAGTATTTCATAAGTGTCAAAGGCTTTTATTGACAATTACATGAAGTTGATGCAAAGAGTCAATATTTGCAGTGTTGACCCTTCTATTTCAAGACCTCTGCTATCTGCCCTGGCATGCTGTCAATTAACTTCTGGACCACATCCTGACTGATGGCAGCCCATTCTTGCATAATCAATGCTTAGAGTTTGTCAGAATTTGTGGGGTTTTGTTTGTCCACCCACCTCTTGAGGATTGAACACAAGTTCTCAATGGGATTAAGGTCTGGGGAGTTTCCTGGCCATGGACCCAAAATATCGATGTTTTGTTCCCCGAGCCACTTAGTTATCACTTTTGCCTTAAGGCAAGGTGCTCCATCATGCTGCATTGTTCGTCACCAAACTGTTCCTGGATGGTTGGAAGAAGTTGCTCTCGGGAAGATGTGTTGGTACCCTTCTTTATTCATGGCTGTGTTCTTTGGCAAAATTCTGAGTGAGCACACTCCCTTCCTTGGCTGAGAAGCAACCCCACATATGACTGGTCTCAGGATGCTTTACTGTTGGCATGACACAGGACTGATGGTAGCGCTCACCTTGTCTTCTCCGGACAAGCTTTTTTCCGGAGGCCCCAAACAATCAGAAAGGGGATTCATCAGAGAAAATGACTTTACCCCGGTCCTCAGCAGTCCAATCCCTGTACCTTTTGCAGAATATCAGTCTGTCCCTGATGTTTTTCCTAGAGAGATGAGGCTTCTTTTCTCGACACCAGGCCATCCTAGAAAAGTCTTTGCCTCACTGTGCGTGCAGATGCACTCACACCTGCCTGCTGCCATTCCTGAGCAAGCTCTGTACTGGTGGTGCCCCGATCCCACAGCTGAATCAACTTTAGGAGACAGTCCTGGAGCTTGCTGGACTTTCTTGGGCGGCCTGAAGCCTTCTTCACAACAATTGAACCGCTGTCCTTGAAGTTCTTGATGATCTGATAAATTGTTGATTTAGGTGCAATCTTACTGCAGCAACATCTTTGCCTTATTGTGCAAAGCAATGATGATAGCATGTGTTTCCTTGCAGGTAACCATGGTTGACAGAGGAAGAACAATGATTCCAAGCACCACCCTCCTTTTGAAGCTTCCAGTCTGTTATTTGAACTTAATCAGCATGACAGAGTGATCTCCAGCGTTGTCCTCGTCAACACTCACACCTGTGTTAACGAGAGAATCACTGACATGATGTCAGCTGATCCTGTTGTGGCAGGGCTGAAAGGCAGTGGAAATGTATTTTGGGGATTCAGTTCATTTGCATGTTAAAGAGGGACTTTGCAATTAATTGCAATTCATCTGATCCCTCTTCATAACATTCTGGAGTATATGCAAATTGCCATCATACAAACTGAGGCAGCAGACTTTGTGAAAATGAATATTTGTGTCACTCTCAATTTTGGCCACGACTATGATAAAGTTAGACCTTGTAAAATGTATGACTCGATTAATGAATGATATGAATTGAATGGGTGCATATGATTGTAGAATTGTGTCTGGATGTCTCAAAAAGTCAAATAATATCTTCACCTTTGTGCTAAAGTTTCAAAGCACTATCATTTAACGCCATTTCGGGTATAGCTAAACAGCTACATGCAGTCTGTGCCGTTTAGATCATGAGCTAAGCCTGATATGCAATCAATCCTTTTGTAATGATCGCCAATGATTGTCACTAGAAGAATCGTCAGGTACTATGAAATAAATGGTGCCCATTAGAACACACAGCAATAGCCAGCCTCCAGGAATGAACTTTTAATAGGCTCTCAATGTAATGGATTTCCATAGCCACACCAAGAACTCGGTTGAAGTGCGGTGATGGCATGAGGGATTTGTTGGAATATGAAGATCAATTGGTCAGACATTTCACTGAACACACACCTACAGACACATGCACACACACACACACACACACACACACACACACACACACACACACACACACACACACACACACACACACACACACACACACACACACACACACTCAGAGATGACTACATGTTAATGGCTTCACAAAAGGTAATTTGTTCATGGGTGTCATCCGTTGTCTGGTTTTCTAGATAGCTAATGATGGAAAGCTAATGTGCGGTGTTTAGAGAAGTTAAGTGAGTCATTTAAATATTGAACTTCACATAAATCATCTCTTTCTACCAGGACAGATGTAGTTTACTGAGCCACCCAGCAGTTAGTAGAAAGCATTTTAGCAGTTGGCATCAGAAACAGACTGGCAATTCAGGCAAATGCAAGAGAGGCTGGCTCATCTTTAGCCCAGTGGGCCTGTCTAATGGGGGGGGGGCTGGTCCCAGTCTGTCCCTGGTTAGCAGTCATGTTGCATTTCATATCTGTTTCTTTAACCAATGACAACTGGCTGACTTTTCAAAATGGTTAAAACTTTATTCTACAACGGGTTGGTATTTGTATTCATATTTATTAAGGATCCCCATTAACTGCCGCACCAATATGTCGGAGGAAACACCGTTCAACTGATGACCGGGTCAGCCTGCAGGCGCCCGGCCCACCACGAGGAGTCGCTAGAGCGCGATAAGCCAATTAAAGCCCCCCCTGGCCAAACCCTCCGCTAACCCGGGCGACGCTGGGACAATTGTGCCACCCTATGGGACTCCCGGTCACGGCCTGGGATCTAACCCCAGGCTGTAGCGATGCCACAACAGCCCTCTTCTCAGTTGGGGGGGCAGGTAGCCTAGTGTGTAGAGCGTTGGGCCAGTAACCGAAAAGTTGCTGGGTCGAATCCCAGAGCTGACAAGATAATAATCTGTCATTCTGCCCCTGAACAAAGCAGTTAACCCCCTGATCCCCAGTAGGCTGTCATTGTAAATAAGAATTTGTTCTTAACTGATTTGCCTGGTTAAATAACTAAAAAGAACAGCGGTGCTGCGCCACTCGGGAGGCCCTTCATATCTTCTTTTATTTATATAAAAAAAATGTAACATTCAAAACATATGAGATGTACTTGCAGTGAAGCCGCTCAACTACATCCAGAGCGACACACAGAAGCAACCAGGCTCAAACGCCCTGCTCAAGGGCACGTCGACAGATCTCCCACAAGGTTAAAAATGGGCACCCGAACCAGCTCCCAAACGCCAGGCCACCAGCTCTCCAAGTCCCCCCCCCCAAGTCCCCACCAAGAAAGACTGTCAGGGTTGGATGTGGATGTTCCTCCAGCTACCTCTCCCTGTCCTAATCAATCAACTGCCTGGGCACAGCCTGGACCATGACGGCCCACCTCCGCTGGGTCGTGCTCTCTGAATCAGAGTTCTGTCCCTTTGGCTGTTGTGGCCTGCACGCAGCCGGCGTCTCAGCAGCCCTCTTCTCAGGCGAGTTCTGTGGCTCTGGCCCCGCAGTCAGCTTCGAGACACGGCAGAAGCTGGATCAGTACGGCTATTGTTTCGGCTACGTTTCGGGTACTCTTCCACAAGCTTCCCACAATAAGTTGGGTGAATTTTGGCCCATTCCTCCTGACAGAGCTGGTGTACAGTGGGGAGAACAATTATTTGATACACTGCCAATTTTGCAGGTTTTCCTACTTACAAAGCATGTAGAGGTCTGTAATTTTATCATAGGTACCCTTCAACTGTGAGAGGCAGAATCTAAAACAAAAATCCAGAAAATCTCATTTTATGATTTTTAAGTAATACATTTGCATTTTATTGCATGACATAAGTATTTGATACATCAGAAAAGCATAACTTAATATTTGGTACAGAAACCTTTGTTTGCAATTACAGAGATCATATGTTTCCTGTCGTTCTTGACCAGGTTTGCACACACTGCAGCAGGGATTTTGGCCCACTCCTCCATACAGACCTTCTCCAGATCCTTCAGGTCTCGGGGCTGTCACTGGGCAATACGGACTTTCAGCTCCCTCCAAAGATTTTCTCTTGGGTTCAGGTCTGGAGACTGGCTAGGCCACTCCAGGACCTTGATGCTTCTTACGGAGCCACTCCTTAGTTGCCCTGGCTGTGTGTTTCGGGTCGTTGTCATGCTGGAAGACCAAGCCACCACACATCTTCAATGCTGATTGAGTGTGTGGACAGGTGACTTTTATACAGGTAGCGAGTTCAAACAGGTGCAGTTAATACAGGTAATGAGTGGAGAACAGGAGGGCTTCTTAAAGAAAAACTAACAGGTCTGTGAGAGCCACAATTCTTACTGATTGGTAGGTGATCAAATACTTATGTCATGCAATAAAATGCTAATTAATTACTTAAAAATCATACAATGTGATTTTCTGGATTTTTGTTTTAGATTCCGTCTCTCACAGTTGAAGTGTACCTATGATAAAAATTACAGACCTTTACATGCTTTGTAAGTAGGAAAACCTGCAGTGTATCAAATACTTGTTTTCCCCACAGTAACTGAGTCAGTTTTGTAGGCCTCTATGCTCGTACCCTCTTTTTCAGTTCTGCCCACTCATTTTCTATAGGTTTGAGGTCAGGCCTTTGTGATGGCCACTCAAATACCTTGACTTTGTGGTCCTTAAGCCATTTTGCCACAACTTTGGAAGTATGCTTGGGGTCATTGTCCATTTGGAAGACCCATTTGCGACCAAGCTTTAACTTCCTGACTGATGTCTTGAGATGTTGCTTCAATATATCCACAGCATTTTCCTTTCTCATGATGCCATCTATTTTGTGAAGTGCACCAGTCCCTCCTGCAGCAAAGCACCCCCACAACATGATGCTGCCACCCCCGTGCTTCACGGTTGGGATGGTGTTCTTCAGCTTGCAAGCCTCCCCCTTTTTCCTCCAAACAAATGATGGTCATTATGGCCAAACGGTTCTATTTTTGTTTCATCAGACCAGAGGACATTGTCCCCATGTGCAGTTGCAAACCGTAGTTATGGCTGTTTTGGAGCAGTGGCTTCTTCCTTGCTGAGCGGCCTTCAGGTTATGTCGCTATAGGACCAGTTTTACTGTTTTACTCCCCCACTGTTCAATAAGGTGTATTTAAAATAATAATAATAATAATCTCATTCTACTGCTTGCCTCAGATATCTGATGTGGAATAGGGTTCCATGAAGCAATGGCTCTATATAGTACTGTGCACCGCTCATAGTCTGTTCTTGACTTGGGGACTGTTATGCCACCAGAGGTCTCTTGTCTTTTGGGGTATGCATGGGTGTCTGAGCTGTGTGACAGTAGGTTAAAGACACCTCAGTGCATTCAGCATGTCAACACAAAAACAAGTAGTGAGGAAGTCAATCTCTCCTCCACTTTAAACCATGAGAAATGTACATGCATATTATTAATATTATCTATCTGTGTTCATTTAAGTGCCTTAGACCGCTACACCACTCGGGAGCCCAAAACAACTTATTTTGTATATTCTCCCCAATTTTGTGGTATCCAATTGGAAGTTACGGTTTTGTCCCAATTCTGCAACTCTGGGACATATTCGGGAGAGGTGAAGGTTAAGAGCCGTGAGTCCTCCGAAACACAACCCAGCCAAGCCTTACTTCTTCTTGAAACAATGTTCGCTTAAGCCGGAAGCCAGCCGCAACAATGTGACAAAGGAAGCACCGTACACCTGGCGACGTGTCAGCGTGCATTGAGCCCGGCACGCCACAGGAGTCACTTGCGCGCAATGGCACAAGAACATCCCTGCCGGCCAAACCCTCCCCTTACCTGGATGACGCTGGGCCAATTGTGCGCCGCCCCATGGGTCTCCCGGTTTCTGGACGGCTTCGACAGCGCCTGGACTTGAACCAGGATCTCTAGTGGCACAGCTAGCACTGCGAGGCCCCTCCAAAACATATTTATGTCGCTGGATTCGTACCAGAGGCAGATGCTCACGTCCATCCACCATCCCGGTCCACAAGCAGTTTAGTCACCTCGACTTGCTAATTTCCACATGATTTATTACAAGATTTTGTTGATGTTTAGGGTTTAGTGAATGATTTGTTAAGTGTTGCACTCTTTGCACTCACTTTAGTACTGATGTGTGTAGTGCTGAGTCATCCTCATACATAGACACACTGGCTTTACTCAAAGCGTGTCATGTCATTAATAAAGATTGAAAAAAGTAAGGGGCAATTCCTGATTCTACCTGGATTATGTTGGAGAGGCTTCCATTAAAGAACACCCTCTGTGTACTGTTAGACAGTTAACTCTTCATCCACATTACAGCTGGTGGTGTAAAGCCATAACACATGTTTTCCGGTGGCAGTCTATGATTGATAATGTGAAAAACCTCACTGAAGTCTAACAAAACAGCTCCCACAATCTTTTTATCATCAATTTCTTTCAGCCAATCATCAGTCATTTGTGCAAGTGCCGTGCTTGTTGAATGCTCTTCCCTATAAGCGTGAAGAAAGTCTGTTGCCAATTTGTTTACCATAAAATAGCATTGCATCTGGTTAAACAAAATGTTGTCAAAGTTTACTAAGGATTGGTAACAGGCTGATTGGTCGGCTATTTGAGCCAGTAAAGGTGGCTTTACTATTCTTAGGTAGGGAAATTACTTTTGCTTCCCTCAAGGGCACACTTTCTTGTAGGCTTAAATTGAGGATATGGCAAATAGGAGTGGCAATATCGTCCATTATGATCCTCAGTAATTTTCCATCCAAGTTGTCAGACCCCGGTGCCTGGTCATTGTTGATAGACATTTTTTTTCTTCACCTCTTTCACACTCACTTTACGGAATTCAAAAGTACAATGCTTGCTTGTCTTTCATCATTTGGTCAGATATACTTGGATGTATAGTGTCAGCGTTTGTTGCTGGCATGTAATACGTGAGTTTGCTAATCTTGCCAATGAAAAAAATGACTAAAGTAGTTGGCAATATCATTGGGTTTTGTAATGAATGAACTATCTGATTCAATGAATGATGGAGCGGAGTTTGCCTTTTGTCCAACATTTCATTTAAGGTGCTCCAAGGCTTTTTACTATCATTCTTTATGTCATGTGTCTTTGTTTCATAGTGTAGTTTCGTTTTATTCAGTTTAGTCACATGATTTCTCAATTTGCAGTACATTTTCCAATCGGTTGTGCAGTCAGACTTATTTGCCCATCCTTTTGCCTCATCCCTCTCAACCATACAATTTTTCAATTCCTCATCAATCCACGGGGATTGAATCGTTTTTACAGTAATTTTCTTAATGGGTGCATGCTTATTAGTAACTGGGATAAGCAATTTCTATCATGACACAAGGCGAGACCCAAATGCAGGCACAGGAGGCAGATGGTTAGTCTTGCCCTATTGGATTAATACATATTGTGAGGCAATAGAATGGTCGTGGACAGGCAAAGGGGTCAAAACCAGTTCAGAGTCCAAAGGGTACCGAAGGGCAGGCAGAATCAAGGTCAGGGCAGGCAGGATGATCATTCAGGCGGGAAAGTAGTCCAGAGTCAGGCAGGGGTCAAAACCGGGAAGATTATCAAGAAGAGAATAGAAAAAGGAGTACTGGGAAAACACACTGGTTGACTTGACTAACATACAAGACGAACTGGCACAGAGAGACAGGAAACACATAGATAAATAAACTATGGAAAATAAGCAACACCTAGAGGGGGTGGAGACAGGAACAGGTGAAAGACCATTTCATAAAAATGTCCAGTGCAGTATCTGGTTGCTTCTCATTACATGCCACAGACCAACACATTTACATCAACAACATACGAATCACTACAAAACTTTTTGTATGACCTCATACACTATATTAGGCCTGGCCTTTGGAACTACTGTATTGTGATCACTATATCCGATGGATTTGGATACTGCTTTCAAGCAAATTTCTGCAGCCTTAGTAAAGATGTGATCAATACATGTTGATGGTTTCATTCCTGTGCTGTTTGTAACTACCCTGGTTGGTTGACTGATGACCTGAACCAGGTTGCAGGCACTAGTTACAATCTGAAGTATTCTCTTGAGTGGGCAGCCTGAAGAAAGCCAGTCAATATTTAAATCACCCAGATAATATACCTCTATTGATATTACGTACAGTATCAAGCATTTCACACGTTATTCAGATGCTGACTGTTAGCACTTGGTGGTCTAGAGCAGCTTCCTTTGGGTGGGGCAGTTGGACCTGTAGCCATATTACTTCAATAGTATTTAACATCAAAATCAAATCAAATGTATTTGTCATATACACATGGTTAGCAGATGTTAATGCGAGTGTAGCGAAATGCTTGTGCTTCTAGTTCTGACAATGCAGTAATAACCAATGAGTAATCTAACAATTCCAAAACTACTACCTTATACACACAAGTGTAAAGGGATAAAGAATATGTACATAAAGATATATGAATGAGTGATGGTACAGAACGGCATAGGCAAGATGCAGTAGATGGTATCGAGTACAGTATATACATATGAGATGAATAATGTAGGGTATGTAAACATTATATTAAGTAGCATTGTTTAAAGTGGCTAGTGATATATTTTACATCAATTTCCATCAATTCCCATTATTAACCTCTTTGATCTCTAGGGGCGCTATTTCATTTTTGGATAAAAAACGTTCCCGTTTTAAGCGCGATAGTTTGTCACGAAAAGATGCTCGACTATGCATATTCTTGACAGATTTTGAAAGAAAACACTCTGAAGTTTCAGAATCTGCAAAGATATTGTCTGTAAGTGCCCCAGAACTCATTATACAGGCGAAACCAAGATGATGCGTCAACCAGGAAATGAGCAGAATCTCTGAAGCTCTGTTTTCCATTGTCTCCTTATATGGCTGTGATTGCGCAAGGAATGAGCCTACACTTTCTGTCGTTCCCCCAAGGTGTTAGCAGCATTGTGACGTATTTGTAGGCATATCAGTGGAAGATTGACCATAAGAGACTACATTTTCCAAGTGTCCGCCTGGTGTCCTGCGTGGAATTCGGTGCGCAAACGCCAGCTGCTTGTACTTTTCCATTTGATTGAGGGGAGAAACCATGCTTCCACGAACGATGTATCATTGAAGAGATATGTGAAAAACACCTTGAGGATTGATTCTAAACAACGTTTGCCATGTTTTCAGTCGATATTATGGAGTTAATTTGGAAAAAAGTTCGCGTTTTGAGGACTGAATTTTCGTTTTTTTTTTGGTAGCCAAATGTGATGTGCAAAACGGAGCTATTTCTAATACACAAAGAATCTTTTTGGAAAAACTGAGCATCTGCTATCTAACTGAGAGTCTCCTCATTGAAAACATCCGAAGTTCTTCAAAGGTAAATTATTTTATTTGAAGGCTTTTATGTTTTTGTTGAAATCTTGCGTGCTGGATGCTAACGCTAATGCTAACGCTAAATGCTACGCTAGCTAGCCACTTTTACACAAATGATTGTTTTCCTATGGTTGCGAAGCATATTTTGAAAATCTGAGATGACAGTGTTGTTTACAAAAGGCTAAGCTTGAGAGATGGCATATTTATTTCATTTCATTTGCGATTTTCATGAATAGTTAACGTTGCGTTATGGTAATGAGCTTAGGTCTGTAAATAGAATCCCGGATCCGGGTTTGGTAGACGCAACAGGTTAAAGTGGCTGGAGTTGAGTCAGTGTGTTGGCAGCAGCCACTCAATGTTAGTGGTGGCTGTTTAACAGTCTGATGGCCTTGAGATAGAAGCTGTTTTTCAGTCTCTCGGTCCCAGCTTTGATGCACCTGTACTGACCTCGCCTTCTGGATGATAGCGGGGTGAATAGGCAGTGGCTCGGGTGGTTGTTGTCCTTGATGATCTTTATGGCCTTCCTGTGACATCGGGTGGTGTAGGTGTCCTGGAGGGCAGGTAGTTTGCCCCCGGTGATGCGTTGTGCAGACCTCACTACCCTCTGGAGAGCCTTACGGTTGTGGGCGGAGCAGTTGCCGTACCAGGCGGTGATACAGCCCGACAGGATGCTCTCAATTGTGCATCTGTAAAAGTTTGAGTGTTTTTGGTGACAAGCCGAATTTCTTCAGTTTCCTGAGGTTGAAGAGGCGCTGCTGCGCCTTCTTCACGATGGCGTCTGTGTGGGTGGACCAATTCAGTTTGTCTGTGATGTGTATGCTGAGGAACTTAAAACTTACTACCCTCTCCACTATTGTCCCATCGATGTGGATAGGGGGGTGCTCCCTCCTGCTGTTTCCTGAAGTCCACAATAATCTCCTTAGTTTTGTTGACTTTGAGTGTGAGGTTATTTTCCTGACACCACACTCCGAGGGCCCTCACCTCCTCCCTGTAGGCCGTCTCGTCGTTGTTGGTAATCAAGCCTACCACTGTAGTGTCGTCCGCAAACTTGATGATTGAGTTGGAGGCGTGCGTGGCCACGCAGTCGTGGGTGAACAGGGAGTACAGGAGAGGGCTCAGAACGCACCCTTGTGGGGCCCCAGTGTTGAGGATCAGCGGGGTGGAGATGTTGTTGCCTACCCTCACCACCTGGGGGCGGCCCGTCAGGAAGTCCAGTACCCAGTTGCACAGGGCGGGGTCGAGACCCAGGGTCTCGAGCTTGATGACGAGTTTGGAGGGTACTATGGTGTTAAATGCTGAGCTGTAGTCGATGAACAGCATTCTCACATAGGTATTCCTCTTGTCCAGATGGGTTAGGGCAGTAAGCAAATTGGAGTGGGTCTAGGGTGTCAGGTAGGGTGGAGGTGATATGGTCCTTGACTAGTCTCTCAAAGCACTTCATGATGACGGTAGTCGTTTTGCTCAGTTACCTTAGCTTTCTTTGGAACAGGAACAATGGTGGCCCTCTTGAAGCATGTGGGAACAGCAGACTGGGATAAGGATTGATTGAATATGTCCGTAAACACACCGGCCAGCTGGTCTGCGCATGCTCTGAGGGCGGGGCTGGGGAATGCCGTCTGGGCCTGCAGCCTTGCGAGGGTTAACACATTTAAATGTTTTACTCACGTCGGCTGCAGTGAAGGAGAGTCTGCATGTTTTGGTAGCGGGCCGTGTCAGTGGCACTGTATTGTCTTCAAAGCGGGCAAAAAAGTTATTCTGTTATCTGCCTGGGAGCAAGACATCCTGGTCTGTGACGGGGCTGGTTTTCTTTTTGTAATCCGTGATTGACTGTAGACCCTGCCACATACCTCCTTGTGTCTGAGCCGTTGAATTGCGACACTACTTTGTCTCTATACTGACACTTAGCTTTTTTGATTGCCTTGCGGAGAGAATAGTTACACTGTTTGTATTCGGTCATGTTTCTGGTCACCTTGCCCTGATTAAAAGCAGTGGTTCGCGCTTTCAGTTTCATGCGAATGCTGCCATCAATCCACGGTTTCTGGTTTGGGAATGTTTTATTCGTTGCTATGGGAACGACATCTTCAATGCACGTTCTAATGAAACCGCACACCGAATCAGCGTATTCGTCAATGTTGTTGTTCGCCGCAATGCGGAACATATCCCAGTCCACGTGATGTAAGCAGTCTTGGAGCGTGGAATCAGATTGGTCGGACCAGCGTTGAACAGACCTCAGCGCGGGAGCTTCTTGTTTTAGCTTCTGTCTCTAGGCAGGGAGCAACAAAATGTCGTGGTCAGCTTTTCCGAAAGGAGGGCGGGGGAGGGCCTTATATGTGTCGCGGAAGTTAGAATAGCAATGATCCAAGGTTTTACCAGCCCTGGTTGCGCAATCGATATGCTGATACAATTTAGGGAGTCTTGTTTTCAGATTAGCCTTGTTAAAATTCCCAGCTACAATGAATGCAGCCTCAGGATATGTGGTTTCCAGTTTGCAAAGAGTCAAATAAAGTTTGTTCAGAGCCATCGATGTGTCTGCTTGGGGGGGAATATATACGGCTGTGATTATAATCGAAGAGATTTCCCTTGGTAGATAATGCGGTCGACATTTGAATGTGAGGAATTCTAAATCAGGTGAACAGAAGGATTTGAGTTTCTGAATGTTATTGTGACCACACCACGTCTCGTTAACCATAAGGCATACGCCCCCGCCCCTCTTCTTACCAGAAAGATGTTTGTTTCTGTCGGCGCGATGCGTGGAGAAACCAGCTGGCTGCACCGATTCCGTTTGCGTCTCTCGAGTGAGCCATGTTTCTGTGAAGCAAAGAACGTTACAGTCTCTGATGTCCATCTGGAATGCTACCCTTGCTCGGATTTCATCAACCTTGTTGTCAAGAGACTGGACAATGGCGAGAAGTATGCTAGGGAGTGGTGTGCGATGTGCCCGTCTCCGAAACCTGACCAGCAGACCGCTTCGTTTCCCTCTATTAAGACGTCGTTGTTTTGGGTCGCAGGCTGGGATCCAATCCGTTGTCCTGGGTGAAAGGCAGAACACAGGATCCGCTCCGGGAAAGTCATATTCCTGGTCATACTGATGGTGAGTTGACGTTGCTCTTATATTCAATAGTTCTTCCCGACTGTATGTAATGAAACCTAAGATGACCTGGGATACCAATGTAAGAAATAAAACGTAAAAAAACAAAAAAACTGCATAGTTTCCTAGGAACGCGAAGCGAGGCGGCCATCTCTCTCGGCGCCGGAAGTCTTATAACATGAGATCCTCTCTAAGCTTTATAGGAATGTGGCTCCTAATATAAAATGGCCACACCTCCACCTTTGGCATTTTTGTTTTTCCTGTAGATCTTATAACCATGTATTGCTACCACTGTATCATCAAAGATATCATATAAGAGAGTTTCAGAGATTGTCAGAATATGAATGTGATCTGTTACTAGCAAATTATTGATTTCATGAATCTTGTTTCTTAAGATACAGGTGTTATCGTGGGATATTTTTAGCACTTTTCTGGATGCTTGATTGTTTTTGTTGCTTTACTGGGAATCTTAGCAGATGTAGACATGCTCAGGTTATTTATCCCTGGGTCGTTCCTCTTTTCAGTTCGCTGCTGCTAGCGACTGGAACGATCTGCAAAAAACACTCAAACTGGACCGTTTTATCTCCATCTCTTCATGAACACTCTTACTGACAGTTGTGGCTGCTTTGTGTGATGTATTGTTGTCTCTACCTTCTTTACCTTTGTGCTGTTGTCTGTTCCCAATAATGTTTGTACCATGTTTTGTGCTGCTGCCATGATGTGTTGCTACCATACTGTGTTGTCATGTATTGCTGCCATGCTATCTTGTTGTCTTAGGTCTCTCTTAATCTAGTGTTGTGGTGTCTCTCTTGTCGTGATGTGTGTTTTGTTCTATATTTGTATTCTATTTCTAATCCAAGCCCCCGCCCCACAGGAGGTCTTTTGCCTTTTGGTAGGCAGTCATTGTAAATAATAATTTGTTCTTAACTGACTTGCCTAGTTAAATAAAAAATATAAATAAAAAATATGTTAGTGCAGGGTGAGCTGCACACAGTGGACTTCCTGATATGGCACACTGCCTCCGTGCTAACAGTATAACTCTGGTTCATAGGCACATGATTTCTGTGAACAATAGCTGTAGGATCAGCAGAGGCATTCAGGATAGTAAGAGGGACATTAATTAGGTTACTTACATTGTCTTCCAGCTCCCCTGGGATAATGTACATTTGCTGAAGCATTATGACAACTCAGCGACACAATGGTAGATATTAAATGAGCTGGGCTTGGGTCAATGATAAGTCATTGTCTCAATGCAGCCTTATGAAAGTTCCCAAGTAGATCAGTTGGTAGAGCAAGTAGGGTTGCAAAGGGTCGGAAACTTTCAGGTGAATTTCCTGAATTTTCCCGGAAATTTTCAATGGGAAGTTAAGCCTGGGAATTTGGGGAATTTAGCTTAAATTCATAAAAAACGTTAGCTTAAAACATTGAACCTTTTTGTGGGATACACATAAGGCAATTCTAGATCTTGTGGCATATTATGGTTAAACTATCCCCAATTCAATAGAATTGCAACCCTCTGCATGCACAGTGCATTCTTCCGTCACATGTGCAGTGCACTTTTCCATCACATGTACAGCTGATTCTCAAGATCTTGCACACTAATGAGATGCTATTGATCCCACACTACTACACTGTCTGAGCCAAGGACTACATGCTCTCTGGTAAGTTTTGATTATAATACTGGGTGGGGTGAATATATATTATATTACATAGATCATTTTTTTGTGAACTAGTAAATAGTAGCCTAAAGCAAAGTGTTTTTAAACCAATTCTAACTTGTTAACAATTTCTGCTAGTTAGTTTTTGCTACCATGTGGGTTTTAGCTTGCTTGAACCTGCTAACTGAGGAGCGTTAATTTTGTTAAATTTTAAAACATTTATCTTACAAAGGAGTTGTTTAATCTAACTGCTTAACTATTTATCTGTACATGGAATTGTATTCGTTTTTTTTTAACTCATTTAATGCCATGGGCACTATCTGATGTGTGGAGACATTTCACTGCAGCTAATGTAGATGGAAAAGCTGTGTACATTTGCAAACACTGTGCCAAATCATATGTGAAGAATGCAGCCAGGTGCATAAAGTTCCCTCAGCACTCACAACAAGCAACCTTGACAAAAGTCCCTCTACTTCTATTTGAGGTGAAAATTATGAATCAGACACCTTATCGATAGCAACAGCTCATGGTCCTCCTGGAATCAGACGTTTGACTCAATGGAGGAACCTAGTCAAAGAAATGCTGATGAATGTCTTGCTCAAGCTGTGTATGCAACTGGTTCACCTCTGATGCTCACAGGCAATGTGTATTGGAAAAGATTTCTGAATGTTCTTCACCCAGCATACACCCTTCCAACCAGACATGCTTTATCTACACATTTGCTGGAGTTCAACAGAGTTCAAGTGACGGTCAAGCAAATCGTAGAGAAAGCAGACTATATTGCAATAATCTCGGATGGGTTGTCAAATTTTTGTGGGCAAGGAATAATTAACTACATCCTCTCCATCCCTCAACCAGTATTCTACAAGAGCACAGACACAAGGGACAACAGACACACCAGTCTCTACATTGCAGATGAGCTGAAGGTAGTCAATGACCTTGGACCACAGAAGGTATTTGCACTGGTGACAAACAATGCTGTGAACATGAAGGCTGCTTGGTCTAAAGTGGAGGAGTCCTACCCTCACATCACACCCATTGGATACACTCTACAAGAGAGCCAAGGAAATGGTTAGGTATGTGAAGGGTCATCAAGTTATAGCAGAAATCTACCTTACCAAGCAAAGTGAAAAGAATAAGAGCACCACATTGAAGCTGCCCAGCAACAGGTGGTGTTGTCATCATGTTTGACAGTTTCCTGGAGGGAAACTGCCATATCACAGTCTACCGATATGGACAGCCCCATCAAGAGGATC
This sequence comes from Oncorhynchus clarkii lewisi, assembly GCF_045791955.1. Classification (NCBI taxonomy): domain Eukaryota; kingdom Metazoa; phylum Chordata; class Actinopteri; order Salmoniformes; family Salmonidae; genus Oncorhynchus; species Oncorhynchus clarkii. Next base: position 2,681,609 of record NC_092174.1, read on the forward strand.
CTTCTGGATGATGTATTTTGGGAGAGATTGGTAAGCAGCCTGAAACCTATAGCAGTAGCCATTGCACGGATTGAGGGAGACAATGCCATCCTGCCTGATGTTCAGACTCTGCTTGCAGATGTAAGAGAAGAAATCCGTACAGCCCTGCCCACTTCACTGCTGCTCCAAGCAGAGGAAACTGCAGTTATGAAATACATCAAAAAGTGTGAAGACTTCTGCCCGAAGCCCATACACGCCACAGCGTACATGTTGGACCCCAAGTACGCTGGCAAGATCATCCTGTCTGGTTCAGAGAACAAGGCCTATGGTGTCATCACTACCGTGTCTCGCCACCTTGGCCTGGATAAGGACAAGGTTCTTGACAGTCTGGTGAAATACACTTCCAAGCAAGAGTTTTGGGATGGAGATGCAATATGGCAGTCGTGCCAACGTATCTCATCAGCCACCTGGTGGAAGGGACTTTGTGGATCTGAGGCTCTTTCCTCTGTTGCCTCCATCCTCCTCCAAATCCCACCAACATCAGCCACCTCAGAGCACAACTGGTCCTTGTTTGGGAACACACACACCAAAGCATGCAACAGGCTGACCAATACAAGAGTTGAAAAATTGGTGGGCATCTGGGTAAATGTTTGGCTTTTTGAGCTTGACAGCGAGCCATCCTCAACAAGGTTGGAAAGGGACACTGAAGATGAGGCGTCAGAGTCTGATGTTCAAGAGATGGACATTGAGCAGGTCCAGGGAGAAGACATGGAAGCCTGAGAAGAAGACGACCAAAGCTTTAGTATGGTTTTACAGATGTATGTTGAAAACGTTTTTGGGAGATGCAATGGATCATTGGGGATCATTCAATATTCCCTTTATTTTCATGTTCAGTGAAATCATCCAATGTGAAGAGTCAAATCAATTCCTAACTAAATTGTTTTAAAAATGTCTATTGGATGGATTTAATAATTTGCAATTATGTCTACTTATGATAATTTAAAAGGTTTATGTTTCTGTCTCCATATGAAATGGTAAATATATCCCATGCAAAAAACATATATTTTAATTTGCATATATTCCCGTTAATTCCCACGGTAAGTTTCCACCTCTCAATTTTCCCCAAAATGTGCAACCCTAAGAGCAAGGCATTTGCAACACAAGGTTTGGGAATTCGATTACCATGGGAGACAAGTGTGAAAATGTATGTATTCACTACTGTTAATTGCTTTGGATAAAAACATCTGCTAAATGGTATTCTATATTCTTCTAAGGGAAACGCATTGCGCCAATTGGGTTAACTCACTTGGTGGGAATTGTAACGTGGCTCATATTGAGAGGATCGCTATAACACTTAAACATTGATTCTTGAAGAATGTAAATGCCTCATGAGTTTAGTTTAACTGTCATACACCAGGAAATGATTGGAAGAAATCCGCTAGGACAGCAAGAGAGGGGAGGTGAAGAAACAGAGTGAGGATAGAAAGGGATGTAGGAAAGCAGGAAAGGAAACGAAGCAAGAAAGGATGAATTAAGGGATATTGGATAGGAGGAAAGAATAGAAGGGATCTTGGAGAGTGAATGGATTCCGACTGAGGCTGATGCAAAACTTACTGAGATCGACTCAACTTCTACTGATTCAACTCCTACTGACACAGACTGACCTACTGAGACTGAATCAACTCTTACTGAGATTGACTCAACCCCTACTGAAAAAAAACTCCTCTTTAAAATGCTTAAGGGTATAGGGGGCAGCATTTTCACTTTTGGATAAATAGCGTGCCCAATTTCAACTTCCTGCTACTCATTCCAGGAATATAAGAGATGCATATTATTAGTAGATCGGATAGAAAACACTTTGAAGTTTCTAAAACTGTTTGAATCATGTCTGTGAGTATAGCAGAACTTATGTAGCAGGCAAAACCCCAAGGACTAACTGTTCAGATTGTTTTCTTTTTGCCACTGACTGTTCCCTGTGTTGTCTTATCCATGGGATATTTCATAGGAACCTGTTTTCAGTTCCTACCGCTTCCACTGGATGTCACCAGGCTTTGGAATTTGGTTGAGGTTATTCATTTGTGCAACGAAGAAGCACATCCTGGAACAACGTTACACTATTGAGAGTTGCGCAAGACTTAAAAAGGAGCATGGTTTGTTTACTTGCTGTATTGAACACTGATAGCCCCGTCTACAATTTGATCGATTATTAACGTTTAAAAATACCTAAAGTTGTATTACAAAAGTAGTTTGAAATATTTTGGCAAAGTCTATAGGCAACTTTTGAAATGTTTTGTAGTGACGTTGCATTTTTTGGCAGCTGTTTTTTCTGGATCAAACGTGTCAAATAAATGGACATTTGGATATATATATATATATATATATATATATATATATATATATATATATATATATATGGATGGAATTAATCGAACAAAAGGACCAATTGTGATGTTTATGGGACATATTGGAGTGCCAACAAAAGAAGCTCGTCAAAGGTAATGCATGTTTTCATTTCAGCGTTTTGTGTAGCGCCTGCAGGGTTGAAATATGCTACTCTCTTTGTTGACATTGTGCTATCATCAGATAATAGCTTCTTATGCTTTCGCCAAAAAGCTTTTTAAAATCTGACATGTTGGCTGGATTCACAACGAGTGTAGCTTTGAGTATCTTACATGGGTGATTTAATGAATGTTTGATATTTGTATCATTATTTGAATTTTCCGCGCTGCATTTTCCCTGTTTTTTTTCCAAGTGGGACGCAAGCGTCCCCTATACCATAAGAAGTTAATGAGAACGACTTAACTCCTACTGACAATGACTCAACTTTTACTGAGAGACTCAAATCAAATCACATTTATTTATAAAGCCCTTTTTACATCAGCAGATATCACAAAGTGCTTAAACAGAAACCCAGCCTAAAATCCCAATAAGCAAGCACTGAATATATAAACTCAGCAAAAAATAAACGTCTTTTGCGTTTATTTTCAGCACACTTAAGTTGTTTAAATATTTGTATGAACATAACAAGATTCAACAACTGAGACATAAACTGAACAAGTTTGTTCCACAGACATGTGATTAACAGAACTGGAATAATGTGTCCCTGAATCAAAATCAAAAGTAACAGTCACTATCTGGTGTGGCCACCAGCTGCATTAACTTCTTGACGCTACCCATCCCGTTAGCGGGATCATTTTCATCAGCAACCGCTGAATACCATAGCGCCACAGTCAAATAATATTACTAGAAAATATTGATATTCATGAAATCACAAGTGCAATATTGCAAAACACAGCTTAGCCTTTTGTTAACCCACCTGTCGTCTCAGATTTTGAAATTATGCTTTACAGCGAAAGCAATCATAGCGTTTGTAAGTTTATCGCTAGCATAACATAACATTATGTACACTAAGCATTAAGTAGCTAGGTCACGAAAATCAAATTAATCGTTTACCTTTGATGATCTTCGTATGTTTTCACTCACGAGACACCCAGTTACACAACAAATGTTCCTTTTGTTCCATAAAGATTTTTATACCCACAATATCTCAGTTTGTTTGTCGCGTTATGTTCCGAAATCCACAGGAAAGAGCGGTCACGACAACACAGACGTATATTCCAAATAATATCCATAATGTCCACATAAACATGTCAAACGTTTTTTATAATCAATCCTCAGGTTGTTTTTAAAATGTATATTTCAAAATTAAAGCCTGAAACTATGTCTAAAGACTGTTGACACCTTAGGGAAGCCATAGACAAAGGAATCTGGTTGATATCCCTTTTAAATGGAGGATAGGCATGCATAGGAACAGAGGTTTCAAAATAAGAGGCACTTCCTGATTGGATTTTCCTCAGGTTTTCGCCTGCAATATCAGTTCTGTTATACTCACAGACAATATTTTTACAGTTTTTTGAAACTTTAGAGTGTTTTCTATCCTAATCTGTCAATTATATGCATATTCTAGTTTCTGGGGCAGAGGAATAGGCAGTTTCAAAAGGGTACGTTTTTTGGCCAAAATACTGCCCCCTACACGCAAAAGGTTAAGTACTGCAGTGCATCTCCTCCTGTGAGATGTTACCCCACTCTTCCAGCAAGGCACCTGAAAGTTCCTGTACATTTCTGGGTGGAATAGCCTGAGCCCTCACCCTCCGATCCAACAGTTCCCAGACGTGCTCAATGGGATTGAGATCCGGGCTCTTCGCTGTCCATGGCAGAACACTGCCATTCCTGTCTTGCAGCTAATCACGCACATGAAATGCGTCATGCTGGAGAGTCATGTCAGGATGAGCCTGCAGGAAGGGTACCACATGAGGAGGATTTCTTCCCTGTAACACACAGCGCTGAGATTGCCTGCAATGACAACAAGCTCAGTCCGATGATGCTGTGACATACCGCCCCAGACCATGATGGGCCCTCTACCTCCAAATCGATCCCGCTCCAGAGTACAGGCCTCGCTGTAACGCTCATTCCTTTCGACGACAAAACGCAAATCCGACCACCACCCCTGGTGAGACAAAACCGTGAAGTGTCAGTGAAGAGCACTTTTTGACCGGTCCTGTCTGGTCCAGCAACGGTGGGTTTGTGCCCATTGGCGACGTTGTTGCCGGTGTGGACCTGCCTTACAACAGGCCTATTGCGGACAGTCTAAGCACTGATGGACGGATTGTGAGTTGTTGTTGCCATCCTGTACCTGTCCCGCCCGCAGGTGTGATGTACAGGATGTACCTGTGCAGGTGTTGTTACACATGGTCTGCCACTGCGAGGAAAATCAGCTGTCCGTTCTGTCTCCCTGTAGCGCTGTCTTAGGCGTCTCACAGTACGGACATTGCAATTTATTGCCCTGGCCACATCTGCAGTCGTCATGCCACCTTGCAGCATGCCTAAGGCACGTTCACGCAGATGAGCATAACTGTGACCTTAACTTCTCTGGGATATGTGGGACAGTAGCGTCCCAACTGGCCAACATCCAGTGAAAATGCAGAGCGCCAATTTCAAATAAATTACTATAAAAATTTAACTTCCATGAAATCACACATTCAATATACCAAATTAAAGCTACACTTGTTGTGAATCCAGCCAACATGTCAGATTTCAAAAATGCTTTACGGCGAAAGCAAATTATGCTATTATCTGAGGATAGGACCCAAGCAAGCAAACAAACACAGACCATCATATTTCAACCCTCCAGGCGCAACACAAAACGCAGAAATGAAGATATAATTCATGCCTTACCTTTGACGAACTTCTTCTGTTGGCACTTCAATATGTCCCATAAACATCACAAATGGTCCTTTTGTTCGATTAATTCCAAAATGTCCATTTATTTGGCGTGTTTGATCAAGAATAATCCCGGTTCCAACTCTCAAAACATGACTACAAAGTTACCTGTAAGCTTTGTCCAAACATTTCAAACTACTTTTGTAATACAACTTTAGTTATTTTTCAATGTAAATAATCAATAAAATTGAAGACTGGATGATCTGTGTTCAATACTGGAGGAAAACAAAGTTCAGCTAGCTTTCAGGTCACAAGCCTCTAACAAAGAGTACACTTCCCTCTACCCTCATTCTGAACAGTGTTACTTCTTCATGTCTCAAAGGAAAAACCTCAACCAATTTCTAAAGACTGATGACATCCAGTGGAAGCGATAGGACCTGCAAGAAGGTCCCAAGGTCCTGCAAGTGGATTCCCAATGAAAACCCATTGAAAACATAGTGACCTTTTCAATGGGACCTGGTTTTCAATGGGACCAATGGCACCTGGTTTGTCCTCAGGGTTTTGCCTGCCAAAGAAGTTACAGTGCCTTGCAAAAGTATTCGGCCCCCTTGAACTTTGCGACCTTTGGCCACATTTCAGGCTTCAAACATAAAGATATAAAACTGTATTTTTTGTGAAGAATCAACAACAAGTGGGACACAATCATGAAGTGGAATGACATTTATTGGATATTTCAAACTTTTTTAACAAATCAAAAACTGAAAAATTGGGCGTGCAAAATTATTCAGCCCCCTTAAGTTAATACTTTGTAGCGCCACCTTTTGCTGCGATTACAGCTGTAAGTCGCTTGGGGTATGTCTCTATCAGTTTTGCACATCGAGAGACTGACATTTTTTCCCATTCCTCCTTGCAAAACAGCTCGAGCTCAGTGAGGTTGGATGGAGAGCATTTGTGAACAGCAGTTTTCAGTTCTTTCCACAGATTCTCGATTGGATTCAGGTCTGGACTTTGACTTGGCCATTCTAACACCTGGATATGTTTATTTTTGAACCATTCCATTGTAGATTTTGCTTTATGTTTTGGATCATTGTCTTGTTGGAAGACAAATCTCCGTCCCAGTCTCAGGTCTTTTGCAGACTCCATCAGGTTTTCTTCCAGAATGGTCCTGTATTTGGCTCCATCCAGCTTCCCATCAATTTTAACCATCTTCCCTGTCCCTGCTGAAGAAAAGCAGGCCCAAACCATGATGCTGCCACCACCATGTTTGACAGTGGGGATGGTGTGTTCAGCTGTGTTGCTTTTACGCCAAACATAACGTTTTGCATTGTTGCCAAAAAGTTCAATTTTGGTTTCATCTGACCAGAGCACCTTCTTCCACATGTTTGGTGTGTCTCCCAGGTGGCTTGTGGCAAACTTTAAACAACACTTTTTATGGATATCTTTAAGAAATGGCTTTCTTCTTGCCACTCTTCCATAAAGGCCAGATTTGTGCAATATACGACTGATTGTTGTCCTATGGACAGTCTCCCACCTCAGCTGTAGATCTCTGCAGTTCATCCAGAGTGATCATGGGCCTCTTGGCTGCATCTCTGATCAGTCTTCTCCTTGTATGAGCTGAAATTTTAGAGGGCCGGCCAGGTCTTGGTAGATTTGCAGTGGTCTGATACTCCTTCCGTTTCAATATTATCGCTTGCACAGTGCTCCTTGGGATGTTTAAAGCTTGGGAAATCTTTTTGTATCCAAATCCGGCTTTAAACCTCTTCACAACAGTATCTCGGACCTGCCTGGTGTGTTCCTTGTTCTTCAAGATGCTCTCTGCGCTTTTGACGGACCTCTGAGACTATCACAGTGCAGGTGCATTTATACGGAGACTTGATTACACACAGGTGGATTGTATTTATCATCATTAGTCATTTAGGTCAACATTGGATCATTCAGAGATCCTCACTGAACTTCTGGAGAGAGTTTGCTGCACTGAAAGTAAAGGGGCTGAATAATTTTGCACGCCCAATTTTTCAGTTTTTGATTTGTTAAAAAAGTTTGAAATATCCAATAAATGTCGTTCCACTTCATGATTGTGTCCCACTTGTTGTTGATTCTTCACAAAAAAATACAGTTTTATATCTTTATGTTTGAAGCCTGAAATGTGGCAAAAGGTCGCAAAGTTCAAGGGGGCCGAATACTTTCGCAAGGCACTGTATGTTATAGTCACAGACATGATTCAAACAGTTTTGGAAACTGCAGCGTGTTTTCTATCCAAATCTACTAATACTATGCATATCTTAGCTTCTGGGCATGAGTAGCCGGCAGTTTAATTTGGGCACGCTTTTCATCCAAAATTCCGAATGCTGTCCCCTATCCTAGAGAAGTTAATTACCTACCATCTGTAAGCTGTTCCACAGGTGCTTGTTCATGAATTATTTATGGTTCATTGAACAAGCATGGGAAACAGTGTTTAAACCCTTTACAATGAAAATCTGTGAAGTTATTTGGATTTTTACAAATTATCTTTGAAAGACAGGGTTCTGAAAAAGAGACGTTTATTTTTTTGCTGAGTTTATATATACAGTATATCCATAAAAATGATGCTGGTGCATAATTTCGCCAGTACCAGAAAAGCTGTCTGTCTCGTCCTGACAAGTTCATTATCTATGGGCTGGTGGAGATTGCATATTAAGACACTCTCAGTAAGAATTGCATTGTTAGTTATTCTCAGTATGAGTTGAGTCATTGTCAATAGGAGTTGAGTCAATGTTAGTAATATTTGAGTTTGTCTCAGTAGGAGTTGAGTCATTCTCAGTAGACGTTGTATCAGTAGGAGTTTATTCAGCAGATGTTGAGTCAGTGTCAGTAGGAATTGAGTCATTGTCAGTAGAAGCTTTGTTAAAGAATGTTGTGGAGTTTTGAATATTTTTGATAATAATTGGGAAATGGTGTGTATGCTATTTCCATGTTTGTCACTCACAATGTTTTTGTTAATTTGGTAAGATTAATTTTTTGTTGTTTCTTTTGTATTGTTATGCGCAATATACTGATCATTAAGTATTCTAGACAACTGTATTCTACCCGTGTGTACGTGAGCTTTTTTGTTGTTGTCACAGCTGTTGCCGTCACAGAAATATTTAAATGAATGTGTTTGAGATGCATTCACTTCTGAGCCTGTCTATTTAATCGAGACTATTGCATTTTGGTTTAGCTTGAGTTTTTATAATTTCTGTATGTATGTATTCTTATTTTTGTAACCAAATTTAAACAGGACAGTTAGATGTATTATATTTGCATGTGCTTTCCCCTAGACTCTGGCTGCCCTAACAAGAAATTCTATAAATCTGCTTCCAAACCATCTTGCACAAGCTTTGCATATCCACTCTGGTCCTGAGGAAATTAACAAGGGAATAGAGAGTGCCATCGACTTACGGAGTGGTGATAAGTTGAGAAGGGAGCATATCAAGCCTTTCTCACTGATGTTTAAAGACTCCAGCCTGGAAAAAAAGGTAGCTGGGGTTAAGACAGATTTCCTCTTTTAATTTAACATCTATAGTAGATATCAATTTCAGGATCATTTATTTGTTTTTTTTATCATGAGTAAGCTAAAGGAACTTCACCTACCAACTCCTTCACTAATACAGAAGCATGTTTTTCATTTCTTAAGAAACATAAAACTGCACACTTGCATGGGTCACGTCACATTAATTTTTGAGAGAACAGTATATAAAAGCAATCAAAAGAAATACATTGAGAAATATTTTATTTGTATTCAAATTTCTGCAAGTTTCTAATTTCTACTTTTAAGTAAAATTGTCTCTTAGTCTCCTATTGACATCAATGCATGACTAAGTGAAAATGTTATTTAAACTGAAGTTAGGAGTCACGCCACAATTAATATTCTAATGCTTAAAATTGGATTGATCAATACAACACATAACAATAGTCTTATAGGTTGGGATTCAAACCAATGTCGATAAATGACATCGCACTACGATTGACTGTGATTCAGATGTGTAACTGCGGTACCAGCCAACAAATATATATATTACACACACACAGTTGAAGTTGGAAGTTTACATTCACTTAGGTTGGAGTCATTAAAACTTGTTTTTCAACCACTCCACAAATGTCTTGTTAACAAACTATAGTTTTGGTAAATCGGTTGGGACATCTACTTTGTGCATGACACAAGTAATTTTTCCAACAATTGTTTACAGACAGATGATTTCACTTATTCACTGTATCACTATTCCAGTGGGTCAGAAGTTTACATACACTAAGTTGACTGTGCCTTTAAACAGCTTGGAAAATTCCAGAAAATTATGTCATGGCTTCTGACAGGCTAATTGACATAATTTGAGTCAATTGGAGGTGTACCTGTGGATGTATTTCAAGGCCTACCTTCAAACTCAGTGCCTCTTCGCTTGCCGTCACGGGAAAATCTAAAGAAATCAGCCAAGACCTCAGTAAAAATGTGTAGCCCTCTACAAGTCTGGTTCATCCTTGGGAGCAATTTCCAAACGCCTGAAAGTACCACGTTCATCTATACAAAAAATAGTACGCAAGTACTGGTGCACTTCACAAAATAGATGGCATCATGAGGCAGGAAAATGATGTGGACATATTGAAGCAATATCTCAAGACATCAGTCAGGAAGTTAAAGCTTGGTCGCAAATGGGTCTTCCAAATGGACAATGACCCTAAGCATACTGAAAAGGTGTGTGCCTAGAAACCTGACTCAGTTACACCAGCTCTGTCAGGAGGAATGGGCCAGAATTATTGTGGGAAGCTTGTGGAAGGTTACCTTAAACGTTTGACCCAAGTTAAACAATTTAAAGGCAATGCTACCAAATACTAATTGAGGGTATGTAAACTTCTGACCCACTGGGAATGTGATGTTACAAATAAAAGCTGAAATAAATCATTTTCTACTATTATTCTGACATTTCACATTCTTAAGATAAAGTGGTGATCCTAACTGACCTGAGACGGGGAATTTTTACTAGGACTAGATGTCAGGAACTGTGTTTAAATGTATTTAGTTAAGGTGTATGTAAACTTCTGACTTCAACTGTGGGTGCAGTGACGTGGTGTTTTATAGGGTCAGCCATAGCAGGTCAGCACACCCAGGAGCAATTTAGGATTAAGTGCATTGCTCATGGGCACAGCAACAGATTTTCACCTTGTCAGCTAGGGTATTCAAACCAACAACCTTTCAGTTACTGGCCCAACACCCTAACAGCTAGGCTACCTGCCACCCTAAATGTACAAACTGCTGTTTCCAATCGCTAACGTGTGGCACAAATCCCATTCAAGTCCTGGTACCGATATTAGAATTTTTCACAGATTCTGTTCAAATAATCTGTAAGTGATTTTGTTGAGCTTCACAATCAATTTTAGGTTCTTCGTATGATTTGGAAATGATGCTCTAAATATGCTAATATCGGTACCATGACTTGAATGGAATTTGTGCCACAAATGCTTAAACGTTTCCATTTGGAAACAGTGCCAGGGAAAGTAGGAGTTGTGATTTGTTTTCTGTTACCGCAGTTATACTTCCGATATAGTATAAATATTCAATTGCTGTGCAATGTTGTTGATCTGCATTGGTTTGAATACAAGCCTTTAGTCCTCATTTTGCAGCATGGCATATTTTGGCTTCTGTTAGATCAGATTTAGCATCTGCATACATTATTTGAAAACTATCCTAAAGGCGAAATATAATTCAATTCAGAAATACCTTTTAAACTGCACAGATCTTATACTTACAGTGTATTTGGATCAATGACTGATATCTAATTTAAATAATTCAGAGAATAACTTGATAATTTTTTTTACTGAATTTTAGGGTAGGTAGCTAATTAAAGTGTTTTTTACCAAATGGCTGATTGACTTTTCCAAGAATGAAGAATCCCTTTAAGTTTACTCATGACCAAATATCCATGCCATGGACCTGTTCTCCTTTAATACCTTGTTGAAAAAGTTGACATGTTCAGCTTTTTTGCTGTTTATTTTTCCTTCTTACTTTTTGTTCCATGACTAAAGTCACTTTTCTACACCCTTGGCCTTTTGAGTTGACCTTTTCAGTTGACCTTTGCCCCTTACCCGTGTTTCCCTTTTATTGTGCAACCATCTTAAGCTAAACATTTCAAGTCCCCACCCCTTTTCGGTTCGTTTCTGCCCAATGCCCAGTGAGTTGCTTTTGAATGTCCTTATTTTTGGTCTAATTGTGACAAACATGAAGCAGCCTCTTTCTAATTTCCCCAGCACCCTTTGAGGAAGAGACAGAGAGAAAGGGGGCAGTGTGTCAAGGTTAAAATAGTTTTTTGTGTTTTTATATTATTTTTTATTTCTATTAATTTAAAGATTTACAAAGTAGTTTGTTTTCAGATCTGATTTACTAATTTTTATTTAGTATAAGTTTTATGAAAAAAAAAATGTTTCTATTTCATTTTTATATTATTTAGTTTTAGTGTTAGGGACAGAAAGTTTGCCTATGTGTGGGTGACTAGGAGCCATTTATGTGTTTTTGCTTTTCTGGGGATGTCACATCTTGCCACTCTGGGGCAGTGATGCATAAGGGAATTTGTCAGGTCATAGGGTAGGTTTAAAGGTAGACTCAGCGAGATGCACAAAGTAAACAGTAGTAGTGGGTCAATGTCCACAGTAAGAGGCTAAACTTCTCCACTCTCTTGGTCCCGGAGCTACCGTGTTGTAGCAGCGGGAAGTCCACCCTTTCACCTGCTCAGATACTGTGTGACTGTGAGAGTCTTGTGTCATGCTCAACTCATTGGGTGTGTTCGAGTAGTAATGCTAATGAAGGCAACTCTAGACGAAAGTCGAGGAGTGAAGTCGGGGAAGGTGCATCTGCGACAGTCAAAAGTCGGACACTGTAGGGGTTTTCCAACCGCCAGGATTGGGATCAACAAGGCCGTGTCAACATAGCTGCTATTGTTTATAAAGGTTTTTCTTTATAAATGTAGAAATAAACTCACACTCACAAACTGAAAACATAATGTGTGTACAATTAATTTGTTAGAGAGAGGTCTCGAATATCATTTTATTTGTATCCCCTGTTCTGCCCGTAGCTTTAGAATTGAGGTGGTTACGGTTTCAGTCACATCTTTGGTCACATGGGTCAACCAAAAACACCCTAAATATTGGTTGACAAATAATGACTCTCACTAACCAGGCGTTGGCTGCATGGTGCATTTGGTGAGAAGCAACTGTAGTGACTTGAAGGCGACTTCATCAAAAACTGCATGCCCTGATCACATGGTTGTCACGTTCATGCAGTCAACATGTAGGCACAAGTTGGAAAATGTTTATTCCCATAATGCAAGACACTTTGAAAGGCAGTGACCAACGATGGTCACCGACTAGACAAGATATATCCGCTCGAACTTGCCCAATATCTGCTTTGCTGCTCTTGGCAACATCATCTTGTTGAGTCTACCTTTAAATTATAAAGTCAATGGGCTCGTTCGAGCAGATCACTTTTGTCAAATTGGTCACTGCCTTTCAAAGTGTGTTGCATTATGGAGATACAGTCGACATGTAGGCGCAAGTATAAACTTTACAAAAACCATGTGATCAAAGGTCATGAAGTTGTGCCTGTAAGTTTCTGCAGTTGCTCTTCACCAACTTCATCCTGCAGCCATGGCTTACATTGCGGGAGGTTCTATAGTCAACCAATCATTAGGGTTTTCTTGTTTGACCCATACAAATGTGATCAAAGACATGGGCCCAATCCCTAATAGACCCCTAAACCCTACGCCTTTTGCACTTGTGGAGATCTGAGAGGATTTGACAGGTGTAAGAAATATGGTAATAGCCCTCTGATAGACTATGTGGAAGTTTCACCATGTTGCTTATATACACACACACACACACACACGTTCATACTCACCACATACACTGCTGCTACTGTCTATCTATCCTATTGCCTAGTCACTATACCCCTACTATATGTATATGTATAGCTACGTCAATTACCTCGTACCCCTGCACATCGACTCGGCACTGGTACTCCCTCTATATAGCCATATTTAAAAAAAAAAAATGTTATTGTTATTCGCAGTGTATTTATTCCTTATTCCTTTTTTTTTTACAAAGTCTTTATCTTTAACTCTATACTGATGGAACAACACCTGTAGTTTAGGAAGCATGTGACAAATAATCTCCACAAGTGCATAGGGAGTAGGGTTTAGGGTTTAGTTTGTGATTGTGTCTGGATAGATACAAATGAATATGATATTTGAGTCTCTTTCTCCCTCTCACTAATTGATTGTAAAATGTACACACATATTATTTCAGTTTGTGAGTGTGTGATATGGGGGTACTTTTATAAACAATGGCAATACTACCATTTTGATCAGAGCTTTGCTGTTGGAAAACCAACTTTTGGCTGTCGCACCACCCCCGATTTCACTCCTCAACTTTCGTTTACAGTCGGTTGCTTGAGCCTTATCATTCAAACGCGTCCAATCTCAATAGGACGTGCCAGATTCAGAAGCTTGAAAATCCCATTCGAAAAATAGTTAGAAAACCCCATTTGAATTTTGCCCAACAAATGTTTATTTTTATTTTTAAACTGAACAGTTATGTTTTTTTTTATTTTCTTAAAATTATTTTTCGTTTTAGTTTCAGTTGTATACTGAACAAAAATATACACGCAACATGACCCATGATTTCATGAGCTGAAATTAAACATCCCGGAAATGTTCCACAGGCACAAAAAGCTTATTTCTCTCAAATGTTGTGCCCAGATTTGATTACATCCCTGTTAGTGAGTATTTCTCCTTTTCCAAGATAATCCATCCACCTGACAGGTGTGGCATATCAAGAATCTGATTAAACGGCATGAACATTACACAGATGCACCTTGTGCTGGGGGCAATAAAAGGCCACTCTAAAATGTGCAGTTTTGTCACAACACAATGCCACAGATATCTCATTTTTGTTTGGCAGCATGCCAATGTTTGTCAGCAATGACTGCAGGAATGTCCACCAGAGTTTTTGCCAGATAATTGAATGTTCATTTCTCTACCATAAACCGCCTCCAACATCGTTATAGAGAATTTGGCTGTACGTCCAACCGACCTCAGGCCACGTGTAACCACACCAGCCCAGGACCTCCATATCTGGCGTCATCTGCACCTGAGACCAGCCAACCGGACAGCTGATGAAACTGAGGAGTATTTCTGTTTGTAATAAAGCCCTTTTTTGGGGAAAAACTCATTATGATTGGCTGGCCTTGCTCCCCAGGGGGTGGGACAGTCTCTCAAGTGGGTGGGCCTATGCCCTCCCATGCCCACCCATGGCTATGCCCCTGCCCAGTCATGTGAAATACATAGATTCAGGCCTAATGAATTTACTTCAGTTGATTTATTTCCCTATTTGAACTGTAACTCAGTAAAATCATTGAAATTGTTGCATGTTGTGTTTAAATTTTTGTTCAGTATAGTTAATAGTTAACTATAATAACCTAATAGGGTGTCATGGTGCAAGAGGTCAAAGGGCAAATCCAGTCGTTATAGGACAGAGATTTCTCATACATGTCAGCCAGCTCTGCATGGTAACTCACCGGCAACGATATGTGAAGGCGTGGACAGTATATTAGCTAGCAGATGCTACTAGTATCTAGCATCGCTTGCCACCGCTGCTAATGCTAACAGCCCTTGCAAATACATTTGTTTTGACAGTATTGCCAAACATAACAAACTGTACACACAAAATGTCCTCTTTGTTCAGTGACCTTAACTAGTTGTGGTGGTTTAGTATCTTGCTTCTTGAATAATCACTTTACAGTACCCAACCTCTGCCTCATCCCCAGAATCCCCAGCTAACCTCCTTCTGCTCTCCTATTTCTACCTCTCTTTCTCTAACGCTTGTGGTGGAACTGTGACGTGACTGTGTCTGTCGTGGCATTGAAATGTGGAGCTAGAGATTTTCGTATGGCCTTGTATGTCTCTTAAACCCCTCTCTCTTCTTTTCTTGTCTTTCCTTCTCCCTTCCCTTCATTGTGCAGTATTCCCAAATGAGGGACGAAGTGTTCAAGTCCAACCTGGTGTGCGCCTTCATCGTGCTCATCTTCATCACGGCCATTCAGAGCCTGCTGCCTTCTGCCAGGTAATAGAGGGACAGCTGTAGGATTGCAGAATTCCGGTAACATTCCTAAAGTTTCTAGTAATTGCTCAACCTGGATTTTTAGAAAACCTGGGCATTTTTGGAAAGTTACCAGAATATTGCAACACTGAACTCCTAGGGGTGGGGGAGAGGAAAGTGGATGAAGTCGACTCCTGATATATACACTTAGAATAAGGACACTACTTATAAGTGCACACTCATTTGAAGTGCGCTACAGTTTTCCATTCCCAATTCAATAACATTTTTAATTGGTTTGGATAATGGCGTGCTCTAGTTTGTTTCACTGGTCTATTGTCTTACGTCTGAGTGATGACTCCACCCATGGCAATGCGGTTGATTAAGAATGAAGAGACAATAGCACATAGTCTTGACAGTTTCGAACTGTCAGGAGTCGTCTATAGTTCAATCAAATCCCATAATGTGATTAATGCTTTCCCGCCTTCAACGTTGCTGCAACGATCACATCACCAACTCTTTTCACTGTTTTCACCTGTATTTAATTGAAACATTATACTGTCGCCATACATTTTTCAGCGGCCTTAGTGTTATTGCCCAGGGATGCTATTGGATCACTCTATCTACCTTCCATTGCTCATGTCTGCAGGATGGTTACCATGGTGATCCAGTTTTCTGTGCTCATCGTCCTGCACTCATTCCTAGTCCTGGTGACCACGGCGGAGGACTACAAGTGTCTGCCGTTGGTCCTGCGAAAGTCCTGCTGCTGGATCAATGAGACCTACATGGCCCGCAACGTCATCGTCTTTGTCTCCATCCTCATCAACTTCCTGGCGGCCATGATCAACATTGTGAGTTTAGCCAGACATTTACACAGCAGATGTGCATAAAGATGGTTGCCGGCCTCCATTCTCTAACCACAAATGCCTGTTTCCTAAGTTAGGTTTATTGTAGCTTGCTCTCCGTTACTGTTCTTTAAAAAAAAAAGATCTGCATTTGCACAGTATACAGTTGTGGCCAAATATATTGGCACATTTGCAATTTACTTAAATAATTCTCTATTCTCAAATAAGTTTAAAAAAAGTCAAATAAAATGTTTTGTCACACGCGCCGAATACAACAGGTGTAACCTTAACGTGAAATGCTTACTTACAAGTCCTTACCAACAATGCTGTTCAAGAAAGAGTTAAGAAAATATTTACTAAATAAAAAAATAAAAATAATAAAGTAACTCAATAAGAGAACAATAAAGATGCTATATACAGTCGAAGTCGGAAGTTTACATACACCTTAGCCAAATACATTTATACTCAATTTTTTCACAGTTCCTGACATTTAATCCTAGTAAAAAGTCCCTGTCTTAGGTCATGTCAGAATAATAGGAGAGAGAATTATTTATTTCAGCTTTTATTTCCTTCATCACTTTCCCAGTGGGTCAAAAGTTTACATACACTCAATTAGTATTTGGTAGCATTGCCTTTAAATTGTTTAAGTTGGGTCAAACATTCACGGTAGCCTTTCACAAGCTTCCCACAATATGTTGGGTGACTTTTTGCCCATTCCTCCTGACAGAGCTGGTATAACAGTCAGGTTTGTAGGCCTCCTTGCTCGCACACGCTTTTTCAGTTCTGCCCACACATTTTCTATATGATTGAGGTCCTTTCATGATCTGGACGGACTATAAGAACTTGGTCTCCATTCAAGAAGCCAAAAGTAGTTTTTTAACAGGTTCAATTTCACACTGGCCTATCGCCCAGGATCCAAGAATCAGAAAGCAGACACCTTGTCCCGGTAACACAATGTCTCTAACGAGGAGAGGAACTCCGAGCCCAACATCCCCAGCTCATGCATTGTGGCCCCTGTGATATGGAGTATTGGGACCACGGTATGACAAGCCGGGACCCAAGAACCTGACTCCAGCATGGGTCCCACTTTATGTTCCACGATCAGCCCGTTCTCAAGTGCTACAATGGGGACACTCCTCTAAATTACCTGGGCATCCAGGGGTTAATCAGACACTGTGTAACGGTTTTCTTCCGCTGAAGGAGAGGAGGACCAAAATGCAGCGTGGTTAGTGTTCAACATCTTTAATATCGACGATAAACGAGAACACTACAAAATACAAAACAACAAAAGTGAAAATCAAAACAGTCCTATCTGGTGCAATGACACAGACAGAAGACAATCACCCACAAAATACCCACAGAATATGGCTGCCTAAATATGGTTCCCAATCAGAGACAACGATAGACAGCTGCCTCTAATTGAGAACCAATCTAGGCAACCATAGACCTACAAACTACCTAGAAAGGAAACAGCCCCATAAACATAAAAAAAACCTAGACCAGGCAAAACACATAAATCCCCAATGTCACACCCTGACCTAACCAAAATAATAAAAAAAAATCTAAGATAACTAAGGCCAGGGCGTGCCACACTGGAGTTCCTGAGGCAGAAATTCTGGAGGGCCAACATGATTGAGGATGTGAGATCCTATGTTGTGGCCTGTTCTACCTGTGCCCAAAGCAAGTCCTCATTACAGCGACCGACTGGGTTGCTCCAACCTCTGCCCATCCCGAGCCGGCCCTGGTCCCACCTGTCCGTAGACTTTATCACAGTGTTACCTCCATCTCAAGGGCTTACCACTATTCTGGTGGTCATGGATCGGTTCCCCATTTCCTCGCCTTACCCAAGTTTCCCTCAGCGAAGGATACCGCTGATCTCATTATTACCCATGTCTTTCGACTACACAGACTTCCCCAGGACATTGTCTCAGATTGTGTGCCCCAGTTCGTCACACGGTATTGGAAGGCCTTCTGCTCATTGTTGGGGGCGTCGTTGAGTCTCTCCTCTGTGTTCTAATGGTTAAACTGAACAGGCCAATAAAGAGCTGGAGAAGTTCCTCCGCTCTTTCGTCTCCACTCAGGCCAGCAACTGGAGCAAGTTCTCGTCTGGGCGGAATATGCACATAACACACTGCCGAACTCGTCCCCTGGACTGTCGCCATTCGAGTGTGAGTTCGTCCTCTTCCTGAACAAGAGGCCGAAACGGAGGTGCCATCAGCCGAGGCGTTAATTCGACAATGTCACCGCACCTGGATCAGAGCGCGCGATCCTCCTTGATCCACTCTTCTGCCCAACACCAACGCCAGGCAAACCGGCACCAAAGGCCTGTTTGGCTCCTCCGACTGGGTCAACAGGTGTGGCTCTCCACCCGTGATCTTCCCTTAAGGGTGGACTCGCGGAAGCTTGCTCCACGCTACATAGGACCATTCAAGATCCTGAGTCGCATCAACCCGGTCACCTATTGTCTCCAGCTTGCCAGGTCTATGAGGGTCTGTCCATCCTTTCCTGTCTCAAGATGGTAAGGATCAGTCCCTTCTCTCCCCCCACACCTGCCCCTCAGCCCCCTCGACTTGTGGATGGCCGCCCAGCCTACACTGTCCGGCATCTGTTGGAGGCTCGTCGGGTTCGAGGCAGCATGCAGTACCTGGTGGACTGGGAGCGCTACGGTTCCGAGGAGCGGGCTTTGGTGCCTGCCAGGGACAAACTGGTTCCGGGATTTGTTTCGGACTTCAACAAATAACATGGTGGTCATCCTGGCTCCACGGCTGGAGCTGCTCCTCGAAGGGGTGGTACTGTCATGGTTCCACCTGTCACCAGAGGGCTGCAGAGACCGTCCTAGAGACATTAACGACACGCAGGTGTGTCCTATTACTCATTATGATATCCCTTTTAAAAGAGGTGTGTTTTTTCTGGTTTCCTTTGCAGTAGCTTGAATTGTTTACCATGTGTGTTTGTTTCCTGAGTGAGTTTGAGACTTAGTGTTTTTTTTTTTCAGTGTACTGTGATCCTGAAGCTACTTTATCAGTAAAGTATTTATGTTTATCCTTAACCACTGATTCCTTGCCTGGTCTCTTCTCTACACCTGTGTCCAACCTCACAACATCACAGCTTTACAGCACAGTCAGAGCTTGTTTGGTAAGGGGTTCTCAATAGTATTGGGCCAGTTCAATTCTATGAATGGTTCTTTGCCCAGCAATAGATTCACAGCTGAACCTACTGACCGCAATTTACCTTCTGCAGGCAATGTTCTTCTCTTTTCAGGATCAGAGCAACATTGCTTGCAAGTCATTACTTCCATCAAAGCTTGTGAAATACTCATCATTAGTCTGCGAGGTTGCAAGGTCTACGTACTGTATGCTTTTAGCACATACAGTGCCTTGCGAAAGTATTCAGCCCCCTTGAACTTTGCGACCTTTTGCCACATTTCAGGCTTCAAACATAAAGATATAAAACTATTTTTTTGTGAAGAATCAACAACAAGTGGGACACAATCATGAAGTGGAACGACATTTATTGGATATTTCAAACTTTTTTAACAAATCAAAAACTGAAAAATTGGGCGTGCAAAATTATTCAGCCCCTTTACTTTCAGTGCAGCAAACTCTCTCCAGAAGTTCAGTGAGGATCTCCAAATGATCCAATGTTGACCTAAATGACTAATGATGATAAATACAATCCACCTGTGTGTAATCAAGTCTCCGTATAAATGCACCTGCACTGTGATAGTCTCAGAGGTCCGTTAAAAGCGCAGAGAGCATCATGAAGAACAAGGAACACACCAGGCAGGTTCGAGATACTGTTGTGAAGAAGTTTATAGCCGGATTTGGATACAAAAATATTTCCCAAGCTTTAAACATCCCAAGGAGCACTGTGCAAGCGATAATATTGAAATGGAAGGAGTATCAGACCACTGCAAATCTACCAAGACCTGGCCGTCCCTCTAAACTTTCAGCTCATACAAGGAGAAGACTGATCAGAGATGCAGCCAGGAGGCCCATGATCACTCTGGATGAACTTCAGAGATCTACAGCTGAGGTGGGAGACTCTGTCCATAGGACAACAATCAATCGTATATTGCACAAATCTGGCCTTTATGGAAGAGTGGCAAGAAGAAAGCCATTTCTTAAAGATATCCATAAAAAGTGTTGTTTAAAGTTTGCCACAAGCCACCTGGGAGACACACCAAACATGTGGAAGAAGGTGCTCTGGTCAGATGAAACCAAAATTGAACTTTTTGGCAACAATGCAAAACGTTATGTTTGGCGTAAAAGCAACAGAGCTCATCACTCTGAACACACCATCCCCACTGTCAAACATGGTGGTGCCAGCATCATGGTTTGGGCCTGCTTTTCTTCAGCAGGGACAGGGAAGATGGTTAAAATTGATGGGAAGATGGATGGAGCCAAATACAGGACCATTCTGGAAGAAAACCTGATGGAGTCTGCAAAAGACCTGAGACTGGGACGGAGATTTGTCTTCCAACAAGACAATGATCCAAAACATAAAGCAAAATCTACAATTGAATGGTTCAAAAATAAACATATCCAGGTGTTAGAATGGCCAAGTCAAAGTCCAGACCTGAATCCAATCGAGAATCTGTGGAAAGAACTGAAAACTGCTGTTCACAAATGCTCTCCATCCAACCTCACTGAGCTCGAGCTGTTTTGCAAGGAGGAATGGGAAAAAATGTCAGTCTCTCGATGTGCAAAACTGATAGAGACATACCCCAAGCGACTTACAGCTGTAATCGCAGCAAAAGGTGACGCTACAAAGTATTAACTTAAGGGGGCTGAATAATTTTGCACGCCCAATTTTTCAGTTTTTGATTTGTTAAAAAAGTTTGAAATATCCAATAAATGTCGTTCCACTTCATGATTGTGTCCCACTTGTTGTTGATTCTTCACAAAAAAAATACAGTTTTATATCTTTATGTTTGAATCCTGAAATGTGGCAAAAGGTCGCAAAGTTCAAGGGGGCCGAATACTTTCGCAAGGCACTGTACAGCCTAGAGGCACACAACAGTGAACTGATTGAGAAAGAGTTTTGTAGCTGTAGAATAAATAAAAGCAGCATGAACATGGTGAAATAGGGAAAGCAGGACAACTAATACATATTCTGCTGTTTACTCATTTACCTTGCTCTTATCAATTTATAAATGACTGTGTGTAATTTATATTGGGGGAAAAACAGCAAGTAGATGTTTTTCTACTTGGAACCAACAGGTTCACACAACCTTATTCATGGTTTCCTCATGTGTATAGGTGGTGGATTTAAGTCAGGGTCAGAATACAGCATATCTGTAGACATACCTCAATTTCTGTAAACTCCACTCCAAACGGAATATCTGCTTAAGTTCAAGGTCAGAATATGTGTAGAGAGAGAAAAGTACATAAAAAGGGAATGAAGTTCCTTTTACACACGCATAACTTGGGTCAGAATTTCCCCTCAAATCTCTCTGCCTCTCTGCTGCATGTAGGCTATCAGCCAGCCATACCGAATATTGATGATGTAAATCAGGGATCATCAACAATTTTCTTGAGTGGATGGTTAGGCGGCCTGAAAATAATTACAAATAATTTGTAAACTGCAAATTGACCGCAAGAAGCACAAACAAATACAATATTTGACTAAAACACAATGTCAAACCTTTCTTTCATTTGTATACTATCACATACATTGGAACATATTTCCCAAATTAAAAAAATTGGAGTTGATATGCTGGTGTTTTTACAGTGTTTTGTGTTTGTATTGCTTAGAACGTGATGGTCCAAATTAAAATCACCTGAACTGAAAAACCGTGTGCGAGCAAGGAGGCCTACAAACCTGACTCAGTTACACCAGCTCCGTCAGAAGGAATGGGCCAAAATTCACCAAAGTTATTGTGGGAAGCTTGTGGAAGGCTACCCGAAACGTTTGACCCAAGTTTAAAAAATGTAATGCAATGCTACCAAATACTAACTGAGTGTATGTAAACGTCTGACCCACTGGGAATGTGATGAAAGAAGTAAAAGCTGAAATAAAAAGTGGTGATCCTAACTGACCTAAAACAGGGAATTTTTACTAGGATTAAATGTAAGGAATTGTGAAAAACGGAGTTTAAATGTATTTAGTTTAGGTGTATGTAAACTTCCGACTTCAACTGTAGGTGGCTTGCTACAGACACTTGACTGGTGACCGCATATCAAGCCATGCATGTTTGGATATCTCCGGGTGCCTGTGAGCTCCATTCAGGGCTGACCAGGATGGGGTAGGGATGTGGGTGGTGAACTTGACAATGTCACGATGACTTGGGGGCAGTGTGTTCCTAACAACAATGACAACGGTATACAAAATATATATACTTGATGAGTGGTAGGGCAGGTGCTCGTGCTCTCTGCACGTGCCTGTATTTGAGTATTCATTCACTGATCGAGTATGCATATACACTGATTATTTATAGAGACAATAATGTACAACACTGATCTCTCTCTATTCCTCTCTTGCAGCTGTGGTGTGATTTTGACAAGTCCAGCACCTTCAGCAACCAGACCTTCAACACATCCACCCCCATCCCTGACATCTGCTTCTACCCTGAGGTAAATGTACTAGACAGTAATACTTTACATTAAGTTGGTTGTATACCTGTGTAGTACCACTAACTACAGTACTAACAATATGGTATTAACATGGCATTATTTAGTATTTCAGGGGAACACTTCACAGGGTGAAACTAAGTTAACATGTTATCCAGCCACGTAGGCACATGTGTGCCTGGGCCCACCCACTGGGGAGCCCATCTTCTTGCCAATATTCCAAACGGGACATTATTAGAATTTTACCTAAACATGCAAACACCCTCAGATAGAATTCATAGCTAGCAGTGCATCTAGAAAGTCTGATGGACGAATTTGGTTTAGGCAGATGCCAGGAGAACCCTACATGTCCGAATGCTTAGTGCCAGCTGTACAGTTAGGAGTAATGGACTGGGGCTGATGTCATGGTTCGAGTTAGGCCCCTTAGTTCCAGTGAAGGGAAATCTTAACTCTACAGCATACAATGACATTCTAGACGATTCTGTGCTTCCAACTTTGTGGCAACAGTTTGGGGAAGGCCCATTCCTGTTTCAGCATGACAATGCCCACCTGCACAAAGCTATGTCCATACAGAATGGTTTGTCAAAATCAGTGTGGAAGAACTTGACTGGACTGCACAGAGCCCCGACCTCAACCATTGAACACTTTTGGGATGAATTTGAACACTGAATGCGAGTCAAGCCTAATCAGTGCCTGACCTCACTAATGCTCCTGTGGCTGAATGGAAGCAAGTACCCGCAGCAATGTTCCAAAAATATTGTGGAAAGCATTCCCGGAAGAGCGGAGGCAATGCCATTTCAACTCCATATTTTAATGCCCATGATTTTGGAATGAGATGTTCAACGAGCATGTTTCCACATACTTTTGGTCATGTAGTGTATATCTTCTCATCACTCAAGTCCGTGGCTTGCGTCAATGCCATTTCAACTCAGGAAATGAATAGGACTTTAATTCACAACATTGGAATCAAAATCCCGATATAAATGAATTGGCAATTTCCAGCTCATTAAATAAAATAATTGAATTTCCTGAACTTAACTGTTTTTGTTCATTAAAGGGGAAATCTGGGACAGCTGAAAGGAAGGGGAGGAGAATTCATACAGCTATTAACATAGCCGCGGGAAGTAGGGGTGCTAAACACCCTGGAGAATCGGAATGAAAAAATTACAATAATATAATACATACAGTGGCTTGCGAAAGTGTTCACCCCCTTATCATTTTTTCTATTTTGTTGCCTTACAACCTGGAATTAAAATAGATTTTGGGTGGGCGTTTGTATCATTTGATTTACAGAACATGCCTACCACTTTGAAGATGCTAAATATTTTTTCCTGTGAAATAAACAAGAACTAAGACAAAAAAACAGAAAACTTGAGCGTGTATAACTATTCACCCCCCCCCAAAATCAATACTTTGTATAGCCACCTTTTGCAGCAATTACAGCTGCAAGTCTGTTGGGGTATGTCTCTATAAGCTTGGCACATCTAGTCACTGGGATTTTTGCCCATTCTTCAAGGCAAAACTGCTCCAGCTCCTTCAAGTTGGATGGGTTCCACTGGTTTACAGCAATTTTAAGTCATACCACAGATTCTCAATTGGATTGAGGTCTGGGCTTTGACTAGGCCATTACAAGACATTTAAATGTTTCCCCTTAAACCACGTGAGTGTTGTTTTAGCAGTATGCTTAGTGTCATTGTCCTGCTGGAATGTGAACCTCCGTCCCAGTTTCAAATCTCTGGAAGACTGAAACAGGTTTCCCTCAAGAATTTCCCTGTATTTAGCGTCATCCATCATTCCTTCAATTCTGACCAGTTTCCCAGTCCCTGCCGATTTAAAAACATCCCCACAGCATGATGCTGCCACCACCATGCTTCACTGTGGGGATGGGGTTCTCGGGGTGATGCGAGGTGCTGGGTTTGCGCCAGACATTTTCCTTGATGGCCAAAAAGCTCAATTTTAGTCTTATCTGACCAGAGTACCTTCTTCCTTATGTTAGGGGAGTCTCCCACATGCCTTTTGGCGAACACCAAACGTGTTTGCTTTTTTTTTTTTTTAAGCAATGCCTTTTTTTCTGGCGACTCTATTGTAAAGCCCAGCTCTGTGGAGTATGCGGTTTAAAGTTGTTCTATGGACAGATACTCCAATCTCCTCTGTGGAGCTTTGCAGCTCCTTCAGGGTTATTTTTGGTCTCTTTGTTGCCTCTCTGATTAATGTCCTCCTTGCCTGGTCCGTGAGTTTTGGTGGGCGGCCCTCTCTTGACAGGTTTGTTGTGGTGCTAAATTCTTTCCATTTAAAAAAAAAATGGATTTAATGGTGCTCCGTGGGATGTTCAAAGTTTCTGAATGTTTTCTATAACCGAACCCTGATCTGTATTTCTCCACAACTTTGTCCCTGACCTATTTGTAGAGCTCTTAGGTCTTCATGGTGATGCTTGCTTGGTGATGCCCCTTGCTTAGTGATGTTGCAGACTCTGGAGCCTTTCAGAACAGGAGATCATATACTGAGATCATGTGACAGATCATGTGACACTTAGATTGCACACAGGTGGACTTTATTTAACTAATTATGTGACTTCTGAAGGTAATTAGTTGCACAAGATCTTATTTGTTTTTTAAACAAGTCATTTTTTTCATTTCACATCACCAATTTGGACTATTTTGTGTATGTTCATTACATGAAATCTAAATAAAAATCTATTTAAATTGCAGGTTGTAATGCAACAAAGTAGGGAAAAAGCCAAGGGGGATGAATACTTTTGCAACGCACTGTATATATCGTTTGATTATATATTTGTTTTAGTTACAAAAGTATTGCACTGGGCCTTAACTAGTCCTGCAAATGTTTTTTATCTCAGCACCCCAACCACCAAACATCTACCCGCGGCTATGGCTGTTTACAAACAATGGAGTAAAACGTGCTTATATTTTGGCCTTTGATGAGGTGCAGTACAACATCACAAACTAAGCTCATGTGGCATTTATAGTTATATTCTTCAAGAACGAATGGCTATATAAAATGTATTTAAAAGTCCAAAAATGTATGTACCAATTCCAGATTACCCCTGTAAGTGTTGTGTGTGTCAATGTTTTCCTCCACAGTATTTTGTGTTCACGGGGGTGCTCGCCATGGTGACGTGCGCGGTGTTCCTGCGACTGAACTCGGTCCTAAAGCTCGCTGTGCTCCTGGTCATGATTGCTATCTACTCCCTACTCACTGAAGCCTTCTACACCTCCCTGTTTTTACGCTACGACTATGTCCACCACAACACAGAGTGAGTGATGTAACATTACAGTGTATCTTAACACCAAAATGCCTTCAATTGTTTGCTCCAAAATATAGGCATTATCTACAATAATTTAGTCAATTAAGATGGTGCGTACCTTTCCCAATCATTTGGGAATTTGTTATACAGTACGTAGATGGATACACGACAAATGTCGTGGTACTTGGACTTATCTTGACATTAGACGGCTTTTGATGGCCCCACAGGGAGCTAACCCCCCGTGTTTTAGCACAAGCTCGCTACCCTTTTCTCTCTGTTTCTTTGTCTTACATTGGCCATTGAAACCACTGTTAGTGACTTTCACTGTGGCTGTATTAACCACTCACACGGCTGCGAAGTGAGCGGAATTAGATTCCCATCTCAATGCCGCCTGTACTATTTCATCGCATGTTGGTCCGCTAACCCCACAATAGCTGTTTTAATGACAGGTTTCAAGCCTGACATCAAAGCAGACGTACAAATTCCTACATTTTGATCGTATCTATCCCCCATTGTCAGATTAGTACATAACGCATCATCCATCCGATCCACATAATCACACATTCCTTCTTTCGGAACCTGTGTACAGTTACTAATTTTACTCACACTCGAAACAATATATTCCCACCTGTGGTTAAGAATCCGTCAATTTCGTAATTTGCTATCCCCGAGTCACATGCTTCGTGTACAGAGGACCAAGCCGACATTCAATATTCCTGTGCGAGTGTTGGCAACACGGCTCCTGGCAAAGCGAGTATTCAATATGATCGTAATCACCAGCATGAAACCCCAAAATTCGACCCTCTTTCCTCAGGAAACTGATACATCCCTCTTTTACTGGATCCGGTGCCTCTTTCATAATATTATGCATTTCGCTCATGCTCAGTGGCTGATGATGCTGAATTTTGATCCGTACTTGGGGATATGCATCATCGGGAATAGGGTTATACTCCCATGGTACTATTTGTCCCGGATAAAATGTAACCAGGGTCGCGTGTGTTCGTACTGGGCGCACATTTCTATGATAACCTAGATCATGCTGATCCACTATCCAGTAAGGGACTACTATATCTGGACTCTTAATGCACATGTCCTCTGCCTCTCGCAACCCATACGGCTCTTTTTTTCTTTTTAAGAGAGAGGTATAATGGTGGCTTCTAGATGTGACCTGTTGTCACCTTATAGCATGGGACGAACGGCGGAGGAGTGGCAATTGCATATACTCCTCCACATATTTTGATACTGTTGAAGCGCAACCCTGAGTTGTTTTATTTGTTTTTGTCTGTCCTCAAGGACTTCCTCTAATTCCTGGTTTAGGTTTTGACTCTTTTCTAGCGCAATAGCCAATTCCTGCTTTTATTAATTTAATATATGGGCATTCCCTTCAGATACGGCCAGTTTTTTATTCGACGCCTCTTTCTTGTCTACCGCCTGTACCATTTTACATCGCAAGTCTCCATTTTTCACTTTTTCCATATTTATCCACTGCTGATAAATTGGCCAGCATCCCGGAGTCGCCTCTGCACTGTTGACGTTAAGACTGGTGTTTTGCGGTATTATTTAATGAAGCTGCCAGTTCAGGACTTGTAAGGCCTCTGTTTCTCGAAATAGACACTCTAATGTACTTGTCTTTTTGCTCAGTAGTGCACCGGGGCCTCTCACTCCTCTTTCTATTCTGGTTAGAGCCAGTTTGCGCTGTTCTGTGAAGAGAGTAGTACACAGTGTTGATGAGATCTTCAGTTTCTTGGCAATTTCTCGCATGGAATAGCTTTAATTTCTCAGAACAAGAATAGACTGACGAGTTTCAGAAAAGTCCTTTGTTTCTGGCCATTTTGAGACTGTATTCAAACCCACAAATGCTAGTCTAAAGAAGTCAAATTTTTTGTTTCTTTAATCAGCACAACAGTTTTCAGCTGTGCTAACATAATTGCAAAAGGGTTTGCTAATGATCAATTAGCATTTTAAAATGATAAACTTGGATTAGCTAACACAACGTGCCGTTGGAACACAGGAGTGATGGTTGCTGATATTGGGTCTCTGTACGCCTATGTAGATATTCCATTCAAAATGAGCCGTTTCCAGCTAAAATAGTCATTTACAAAATCAACAGTTTCTATACTGTATTTCTGATCAATTTAATGTTATTTTAATGGACAATAAATGTGCCTTTCTTTCAAAAACAAGGACATTTCTAAATGACCCCAAACTTTTGAGTGGTAGTGTATTAGGGCCTACAAAAGGGGGACCCTTGGGACGCATGCTGCCCGCAGGCTGCCAGTTGCCCAACCTTGCTCCTGGTGTCTCCACTCTACATCTGCTAGTTAGTGGAGTAACACACTCATACATCTTTTTATTTTCCAAGAGGCCATTTAGTCTGCGACAGCAGGCTAAAAGCTCCCTTCTAAATGACTCTGAGATATTGAGTTACAATCTTTTTCCCCTTCCAAGTATTTGTCCGTAAAACACTGAAGCTCTACCATGGCATGGTGGCATCTCAGAAACTTTTGAATATCTCAAAATAGGGGCCTTACATACAATATTTTGATCTTTGACTGTTGATGTGCTTCACGAGCTCCGATCCCTCCTGCTCCTCAACCTGTTGTTTCGGCCTGTTGTTTCCAAAGTGTTTATTTGTTTTGATTTTATTTTGTTCATAAGTGTTTGTCAACACCCGCTGCCAACTAGCTAGGTTGCAATTGAGTCATATGTCCTTATCCGAATGGCCTGTGCTTCCTGGATCTTGCCTGCCAAAGATGTTGTCTCCACCTGCTTCTCCTCCTCCATCTTGTAGTGAAGTAGACGGAGAACAGCAAGAGGATTGTTTCAATCAGCGCTGGTCCCATGTCACAAGTCGTACAAACCAAAGGCAGTGGCATGCTGCTAAGCTAACTGGAGTGTCTGCAAGATGTTTGAAAGCAGATTGACATAAGAAAATTGAGTCTGCCATAGTTCATGTGGGATTCAACTACATTATGAAGGGCAGCTCAGAACAGCTGAAGATGGATTTACAAGAACTGATTGGGTCTCTGCTTGACACCAACAAATGCCCCATTATATCTGGCCTGTGACCTCCCTAAATTGTGGCATTCAACGTTTCAGCAGACCTTTTACCCTCCATAGCTGGCTACTAGACTATTGCAGCTCTGTGGGTGTAACATTTAATGGCAATTTTGATACCTTCTGGAAACAAAGCTCATATTATAAGGAGGATGGGATCCACCCAAATCATTTGGGTTCCTGGATCCTTTCACCGCATTATAAGGCTGCGTTGAGACAATAACTTATCAATGACCCAAGCCCAGCTCAGTTAATCCCTTCCATTGTGTTGCTGAGTTGTCACAATGCTTCAGCAAATGTACATTATCCCAGGGGCGTTGGAAGATGCAATGTTAAGTGACCTAATTTATGTACCTCTTACTTCCCTGAATGTCTCTGCTGATCCTATAGCTATTGTATGCAGTAATCATGTGAACCAGAGTTATACTGTTAGCATTGAGGCGGTGTGCCCTAGTAGGATGTCCACTGTGTGCTGCTCACACTGCACTAACATAAATAACATGAGAATGTCTGCTACGTTTCCCAGTAATGCAATGAAAATAATCAGGTATCCCAGAAAAGTGCTAAAAATAGCCCACGTTAACATACAGCTTAAGAAACAAGGTTTTTGAAATCAATAATTTGCTAGTAACAGATGACATTCATATTCTGACAATCTCTGAAATGCACTTAGATAATACCTTTGATGATACAGTGGTAGCAATACATAGTTATACCATCTACAGAAAAGACAGACATGCCAAAGGTGGAGGTGTTGCTGTTTATATTCAGAACCACATTCCTGTAAAGCTTATAGAGGATCTCATGTTAAATTCTGTTGAAGTAATATGGCTACAGATTCATCTGCCTCACCTAAAGCCCATTATTGTGGGAAACTGCTATAAACCAACAAGTGCTAACAGTCGCTATCTGGATAGAATTTGTGAAATGCTTGATAATATATGTGAAAGCAACAGAAAGGTATATTTTCTGGGTGATTTAAATATTGATTGGCTGTCCACTCAAGAAAAAGCTTCAAACTCTAACTTGAGCCTGCAACCTGGTTCAGGTTATCAGTCACCTACCATGGTAGTTACAAACAGCACAGGAATGAAATCATCAACATTTATTGGTCAGATCTTTACTAATGTTGCAGAAATTTGCTTTAAAGTAGTATCCAAACCCATCGGATGTAGTGATCACATTATAGTAGCCTTATCTAGGAAAACCAAAGTTCCAAAGGCTGGGCCTAATATAGTGTATGAGGTCATACAATAAATTTTGTAGTGATTATTAAGTTGATGATGTAAAACATATTTGCTGGTGTGTATTGAGGAGCAACCCAACACTGCACTTGACACATTTATGAAATTGCTTATTCCAGTTACTAATAAGCATGCACCCATTAAGAAAATGACTGAAAAACTGTTAAATCCCCATGGAATGATGAGGAATTTAACAATTGTATGGTCAAGAGGGATAAGACAAAAGGAATGGCAAGTAAAGTCTGGCTGCAGAACCTATTGGCAAAAATACAGCAAATTCAGAAATCATGTGACTAAACTGAATAAAAAGAAGAATCTACACTATGAAACAAAGCATAAAGACTGATAGCAAAAACCTTTGGAGCACCTTAAATGACATTTTGGGTATAAAGGAAAACTCACCTTCATCATTCACTGAATGATATTTTAAATTGCTTTAATTATATTTTCATTAGCAAGATTAGAAAACTTAGGCATGAAATGCTAGCAACAAACGCTGACACTACATATCCAAGTATAACTGATAAAATGATTAAAGACAATCATTGTAATTTTAAATTCTGTAAAGTAAGTGTGGAAGATGTGAAACAATTATTGTTCTCTATCAACTATGACAAGCCACCGGGGTCTGACAACTTGGATGGAAAATTACTGAGGATAATAGTGGATGATATTGCCACTCCTAGTTGTCATATCTTCAATTTATGCTTACTAGAAAGTGTGTGCCCTCAGGCCTGGAGGGAAGCAAAAGTCATTCCTCTACTCAATAATAGTAAAGCCCCCTTTACTGACTCAAATTGCTGACCAATCAGCCTTTTACCAACCCTTAGTAAACCTTTGGAAAAAAGGGTGTTTGACCAGATACAATGCTATTTTACTGTAAAGAAATGGACAACAGACTTTCAGCATACTTATAGGGAAGGACATTCAACAAGCACGGCACTTACACAAATGACTGATAATTGGCTAAGATAAATTGATGATAAAGAGATTGTGGGAGCTGTTTTGTTAGTCTTAAGTGCGGCCTTTGACATTATTGATCATAGTCTGGTGATGGAAA
>NC_092174.1:3995439-3997939 GCF_045791955.1 Oncorhynchus clarkii lewisi
TCCCTCCCCAAAGAAAAGTGTTTTGTGTTCTCTCTACCCCTCCCTCCCCCGAGAAAAGTGTTTTGTTTTGTGATCTCTCTCCCTCCCTCCCTCCAGAACAGTGTATTGTGATCTCTCTCTCCCTATATCCCTCCATCCCCCAAGAGCAGTGTTTTGTGATCTCCCTCCCTCCCTCCCTCCCTCCCTCCCTCCCTCCCCCAGAACAGTGTATTGTGATCTCTCTCTCCCTACCTCCCTCCCTCCCTCCATCCCCACAGAACAGTGTTTTGTGATCTCTCTCTCCCTACATCCCTCCCTCCCTCCATCCCCCCAGAAAATTATTTTGTGATCTCTCTCTCCATACCTCCCTCCCTCCCTCCATCCCCCCAGAACAGTGTTTTGTGACCTCTCTCTCCCTACTTCCCTCCCTCCCCCAGAACAGTGTTTTGTTTTGTGATCTCTCTCTCCCTACCTCCCTCCATCCCTCCCTCCCTCCCCCCAGATTAGTGTTTTCTTTTGTGATCACTCTCTCCCTACCTCCCTCCCTCCATTCCCCCAGAACAGGGTTTTGTGATCCCTCCCTCCCTCCCTCCCTCCCTCCCTCCCTCCCTCCCTCCCTCCCTCCCTCCATCCCCACAGAACAGTGTTTTGTGATCTCTCTCTCCCTACCTCCCTCCCTCCCTCCCTCCATCCCCCCAGAAAATTATTTTGTGATCTCTCTCTCCATACCTCCCTCCCTCCCTCCATCCCCCCAGAACAGTGTTTTGTGACCTCTCTCTCCCTACTTCCCTCCCTCCCCCAGAACAGTGTTTTGTTTTGTGATCTCTCTCTCCCTACCTCCCTCCATCCCTCCCTCCATCCCCCCAGAACAGTGTTTTCTTTTGTGATCACTCTCTCCCTACCTCCCTCCCTCCATTCCCCC
Source organism: Oncorhynchus clarkii lewisi (assembly GCF_045791955.1). NCBI lineage: Eukaryota > Metazoa > Chordata > Actinopteri > Salmoniformes > Salmonidae > Oncorhynchus > Oncorhynchus clarkii. The sequence goes on from NC_092174.1 coordinate 3,996,341, forward strand.
AGAACAGGGTTTTGTGATCCCTCCCTCCCTCCCTCCCTCCCTCCCTCCCTCCCTCCCTCCCTCCTTCCCTCCCTCCCTCCCTCCCTCCCTCCCTCCCTCCCTCCCTCCCCCAGAACAGTGTATTGTGATCTCTCTCTCCCTACCTCCCTCCCTCCCTCCATCCCCACAGAACAGTGTTTTGTGATCTCTCTCTCCCTACCTCCCTCCCTCCCTCCCTCCATCCCCCCAGAAAATTATTTTGTGATCTCTCTCTCCATACCTCCCTCCCTCCCTCCATCCCCCCAGAACAGTGTTTTGTGACCTCTCTCTCCCTACTTCCCTCCCTCCCCCAGAACAGTGTTTTGTTTTGTGATCTCTCTCTCCCTACCTCCCTCCATCCCTCCCCCCATCCCCCCAGAACAGTGTTTTATTTTGTGATCTCTCTCTCCCTGCCTCCCTCCCTCCATTCCCCCAGAACAGGGTTTTGTGATCCCTCCCTCCCTCCCTCCCTCCCTCCCTCCCTCCCTCCCTCCATCCCTCCCTCCCTCCCTCCCTCCCTCCCCCCAGAACAGTGTTTTGTGATCTCTCTGTCCCTACCTCCCTCCCTCCCTCCATCCCTCCAAAACAGTGTTTTGTTTTGTGATCTCTCTCTCTCCCTACCTCCCTCCATCCCTCCCTCCATCCCCCCAGAACAGTGTTTTATTTTGTGATCTCTCTCTCCCTACCTCCCTCCCTCCATTCCCCCAGAACAGGGTTTTGTGATCACTCTCTCCCTACCTCCCTCCCTCCCTCCATCCCCACAGAACAGTGTTTTGTGATCTCTCTCTCCCTACCTCCCTCACTCCATCCCCACAGAACAGGGTTTTGTGATCTCTCTCTCCCTACCTCCCTACCTCCCTCCCTCGCTACCTCCCGCCCTCCTTCCCTCCCTCCCTCCCTCCCTCCCTCCCTCCCTCCCTCCCTCTCTCTCTCTCTCTCTCTCTCTCCCCCTCCCTCCCTCCCTCCCTCCCTCCCCCCAGAACAGTGTTTTGTGATCTCTCTGTCCCTACCTCCCTACCTCCCTCCCTCCCTCCATCCCCACAGAACAGTGTTTTGTGATCTCTCTCTCCCTACCTCCCTCCCTCCCTCCCTCCATCCCCCCAGAAAATTATTTTGTGATCTCTCTCTCCATACCTCCCTCCCTCCCTCCATCCCCCCAGAACAGTGTTTTGTGACCTCTCTCTCCCTACTTCCCTCCCTCCCCCAGAACAGTGTTTTGTTTTGTGATCTCTCTCTCCCTACCTCCCTCCATCCCTCCCCCCATCCCCCCAGAACAGTGTTTTATTTTGTGATCTCTCTCTCCCTGCCTCCCTCCCTCCATTCCCCCAGAACAGGGTTTTGTGATCCCTCCCTCCCTCCCTCCCTCCCTCCCTCCCTCCCTCCCTCCCTCCCTCCCTCCCTCCCCCCCCCAGAACAGTGTTTTGTGATCTCTCTGTCCCTACCTCCCTCCCTCCCTCCATCCCTCCAAAACAGTGTTTTGTTTTGTGATCTCTCTCTCTCCCTACCTCCCTCCATCCCTCCCTCCATCCCCGCAGAACAGTGTTTTATTTTGTGATCTCTCTCTCCCTACCTCCCTCCCTC